>NW_024070196.1:58502153-58535185 GCF_014754425.2 Oryx dammah | reverse complement strand
ATGGGTGGGTGGATGGATGGATGGATGGATGGGTGGGTGGATGGATGAATGGGTGGGTGGATGGATGAATGGGCAGGTGGATGGATGGATGGGTGGGTGGATGGATGGATGGGTGAATGGATAGATGAATGGGTGGGTGGATGGATGGATGGGTGAGTGGGTGAAAAGAAAGAAGGAAAGATAGAAGAATGGAGAATGTATGTCTGGGAGGGTGAATGGTGGGGGATGTGTGGACAGGCAGATAGCAGATGGGTGAGAGTGGATGGATAGATTGATTCATCTCAAAGATGTATCTTTATGTAAGGTTGTAAATTGGTGGTTCCCTTGCTGAGTATGGCAGCTAGCGTGTCTTATTGGCTCACTCTGTGCCTTTAAACAGTGGCTCTCAATCTTAGCGATGCACTAGAATTAACTGTAGAACAGATTAAAATCTGTTGTTAGGGTACCATCACCCACATCAACTATGTCACAGTCTCTGGGCATGAAACCTGACGTCACTACTTTTTTGAATCCTCACATGATTCAAAGGGCAAGTCACACTAGAGAACCAACATAAATTCAAAAGACAAAGCAACAAGGCTAATGTTATGCTTGATCAAAATACAAGCAATTCTTTACCTCTTGTCTTATGCCAGTTCCTTTTACCCGGTAGAGTTACTTGTCTGGCCTTGGTAAATACCTGAATTTGTAGCCAAACTTTGCTGCAAAACTCAAGTTAATATCCGCCCCTATATCAAGAGACTGAGTGACTTCAGTCCAGTGGCTTAGATGCTCTGTGCTTCTGGTTTTCCATCTGCAAGTTGGAGCCCATGAAAAATAAACACCCTGTAGTGTTTCGCAAGGAGCAAAGGACATAATGTCTTGCATATTGTAAGCACTTGATAAATGATGACTATTATGATTACTATTATGAATATAATGTGAATAGAATATCTCCTAATTCATAGATATGGATAATTATCATGGACAACATGTATGAGTCATGTCCTTTATGCCAAGTGTTGTCCTAAGACCTTTACATCTGATATGTATTTCTTTTAGATTTTTTTTAATGTGGACCATTTTTAAAGTCTTTATTGAATTTGTTACAATATCGTTTCTGTTTTATGTTTTGGTTTTTGGCAGCAAGGTATGTGGGTTCTTAGCTCCCTGACCAGGGATCGAACCTGCACTGGAAGGTGAAGTCTTAACCACGGGACTGCCAGGGAAGTCCCTAGATTTGATATGTATTAACTAACTGAATCCTTGTAAAATCTCCTTGAGTCACGTACTACAATTATGCTCGTTTTCCAGATGGGGAAACGGAAGCACAGAAAGGCTGAGTCACTTGCATATGAGACACACAGCTCATCCTGCTGAAGCTGCGACCTGAGCCCAGGAACTGTGTTCCATCCTTCATGGCACCAATCTGCCTCACCCTTAGAACCCATATAGTCCACCCCTTGTTTCTCTAGATGGGACAGAGGCTTACAGGGGAGAAATGACTTCCCAAATTCTCACAGCTCATTATTGAGGAAGATGGCCATTGGAATAGCACCAAATCCTCCTCTCTTGCCTGCCTGTGCTCTGTTAATACCCCTTAAAATGTGACCCGGGGCCCTTAAGTCATTAAGGACTTTTTTGAGTCTCAGAGCTTTCATTAAAATTCAAATACTTCTAAGGGGTGGTTCCTGGTAGAAGGACATTTATGTGCTCATTCATTAATGCAATGAATATTTATTAAGCACCTACTCTTGTGCCAGAAATGGTGCTGGGTACCAAGGACACACTGGGAGTGAAAACATATATATCTCTGACCTTAAAGGAGGTTGCTGGTGGCTTAGCATTTCTCAGCAGCCATTGAAAGGGCTGAGGTCTGGGTTGGGGGGGTAGGAGGTGGAAGGAGGGGGTGCACTCAGAGCAGAGAAGCAGTCCCTTAAAACACCTGTCTTTTGAGACTCCTATGTGGTCCAGTGGCTAAGGCACCCAGGTTCCATCCCTGGTGAGGAAACTAGACCCCACATGCTGCAACTAAAGATTCCGCATGCTGCAACCCCAATAGCAGATTCTTCACACTGCAATTAAGACCTGCTGCAGCCAAAGAGATAAAATATTTTTTAAAATAAAATGAATCATAGCTCAAAAATATTTTAAAAAATAAATAAAACACCGGACTAATGATCTTGATCAAAGTAGCTTCCCCCTTTCAGAATTTCACCAGCCCCCACCTCGGCCTCAGGTCCAACTCACTAGCAGAGGGAAAGAAAGCGTTCTCTTGAATCTCTATTTTTCTTTTGTGAAATGTATAGTATTTCCTTGATGACTTTGTCAAAACAGCATAAAAGAAAATAATGAGGGAAATCACCCCGCTTAATTGCACTACCAAACTGCACTGCGGGCTGCTCCCTGCCGACCTGTGCAGTCATGCCGCTGGGGAAGTGTCAGACCCACCAGATCTCTGATTTGGATTTGCGATGTATTTTCTCTATTGATTTAGCAACATTACCTTCCTCTGGTTTCTTACCTGCAGAACGGGGCCAATTTTCTCTTCCTAACCCTGCAGGATTGTTTGCTACAGGGTATGAAATAAATATGTATCTGTCCAGTGCCTGGGACATGGCAGACATACTCCACATTATTCCAATTACTCCTACTTTCAGAGGTTCAGAGCAGGGGTCCCCAGCTTCTACAATCTAATGCCTGATGATCCGAGGTGGAGCTGATGTAACTATAATAGAAATATACTGCACAGTAAACGTAATGCACTTGAATCATCCCCAAACCATCCACCCCCAGCCCTGGTCTGCGGAAAAAAATTGTCTTCCATGAAACTAGTCCCTCATGCCAAAAAGGTTGGGGACCGCTGGTTTAGAGGAAAGCAGAACCATACCCTGGGGCCTGGTCCTAGGTTCCCTACTTACTAACCATGAGACATTAGACTAGACGCTTAACTTCCCTGAGCCCCAAATTCCTGGGGGTGAGGATGCTTGTCTCAAGGTCATTAAAGAATAAAATGAGGAAAACATGGTAAGCAGCGAAAGTATGAAAGTGATAGACCTAGTCGCTCAGTTGTGTCTGACTCTTTGTGACCCCATGGACCGTAGCCTGCCAGGCTCTTCAGTTCAAGGAATTCTCCAGGCAAGAAAACTTGGCCATTCCCTTCTCCAGGGATCCTGACCCAGGGATCGAACCCAGGTCTATTGCATTTCAGACAGATTCTTGATCGTCTGAGCCATCAGGGAAGTTGGTAAGCAGTAGATACTCTAACAGTAGTACTAGCTATTATGATGGTTGTTAACATTACTATCATTATTATTTCATTCAATATTTAAATCTTGCCCTTTACTCCCAGCCAAAGAATCATATATAAGTCAAATCACCACCAATGGGGACAGATCCAGGTCCAGGGGTGGCAAGCTGGGGGTGGTGCCTGTAGTTCACTAAATGAGGGAATTTCTAAGAGAAAGCATGCAAAAATATCTGGCTTTGCCAATTTTATAAGAATTCCTGCCCCAGGAACATTTTGCTAGGCCCTACTCAAGGTCAGGAAAGAGGTTCTTACAAAAGATAGGATCCTGATACATCAGCTCTGTGAGTTTCACTGAAGCCTGCTTCTGACCCAGATTTGGCGGGGGGTGGGGATGGGTGGAGGGGTGGGCAGTGTTGCAGGTTCAGGGAGAAAAGAGCCCCCCACCCCCATGACCACCCCCTGACACACACAGTCCTTTCCTTTAGAACTTGGCCAGCCTGTTATTAAACAACCGGTTAAGAGCTCCTCACATCCTCACCACTCGAGTTCTCACTGATGTCCGGCAAGCGGTACCCACCCTGCCTCCTCCTCCTTCTCACCTCCCCTCCGCCCCCCTCTTCCATTCCCAGAGACTCGGCTGGCTCCGAAAGGTTCCAGACAGAGGGGCTAAACACATTAGCCGACAGACTCGCAAGACACAAAAGGCGGCAGGAATCAAATAAAAGGAAAACGCAGCAGTCACAGGTCAGTCCTGTATAAATATTTATGCTGGAGGAAAAGTTGGTGCCTGAGTAATGACCTTGTGGCTGGTATTAATAGAGATAATGTGTGTGTCTAGAACATGCCGCCAGAAAGAGAAAGGGGGCGAGGATGGGGAGGGGAGTGGTGAGACCAAGAGCGGGGAGGTTATAAATCTTCGTGCCAAGATGAAGCCCCCAGCTGACCTTTATACCTTTCTCTCTCGTCCCCTCCAGTGACCCCCCCTCCCCCGTCTGCATCTTCAAATCTATTTTCTCTCCTCTTGGCCATCCTGTCTCCACACAAGCACTCACTCGTGCATTAGGCATCTCGGGGCTGATGTCTGTCATCCCCGCCGGTACACAGTTGGTGTTTAATAAAGGTTCAGGGCAGTGAGTTGACTGAGTCATGCATGGACCCCAGCCTCTGCTGCTGATAACGGGCCCCCAGTACGGGGCCGATTTTCTCTTTTGATAGTTTCCCTGTCCTCGTCTCCCTTCTCCAATCTGCTGCAGCTCAGGGGAAGTTTCCAAATGTGAATGTGACACTCTCTCTCTCCTCTGCCCAAGTTCTCTCAGTAGCTCCTGTGTCTTAATGTCAAATCCAAACTCCTTAACCAGCTCCTACGGACCTTTCCAGCTTCATTTCTTAAATTCCCCATCCTTGAGGGCTCCCCTCCCTAGCAATACTAAACTGCTTACCAAACACTAAACAGCTGTCCCTCATTTTATTGTGCTTCGCTTTACTGTTTCTCCGATATAGCAATTAAAAAAAAATTTTGGTCACATCGCACAGATCTTAGCTCCCCGACAAGGGATGAAACCTGCACCCCTTGCATTAAAAGGTAGAGTCTTAACCACTGGACCACAGGGGAAGCCATCCTTTTAAAATTTATATTGCTTTTTTTTTTTTTAACAGACTGAAGGTTTGTGACAACCCCACATGGAGCAAATCTATCATCGCCATTTTTCTAACAGCACATCCTCACTTTGAGTCCCCGTGTCACGTTTTAGTAAGCCTCATGATCCTTCAAACCCTCCACCAGCAAAAAGATTACTACTCACAGGCTCAGAGAATGGTTAGCACAATTAAACAATAAGTCATTTTAAATTAAGTATGTTGTTGTTGTTTGGTCGCTAAGTCATGTCCAACTGTTTGTGACCCTATGGACTGCAGCATGCCAGGCTTCCCTTTCCTTCACTATCTCCCAATGCTTGCTCAAACTCATGTCCATTGAATTGGTGA
The DNA here is from genome assembly GCF_014754425.2 of Oryx dammah. Classification (NCBI taxonomy): domain Eukaryota; kingdom Metazoa; phylum Chordata; class Mammalia; order Artiodactyla; family Bovidae; genus Oryx; species Oryx dammah. The sequence goes on along the minus strand of NW_024070196.1, from coordinate 58,529,973 downwards.
TGCCATCCAACCATCTCATTCTCTGTCACCCTCTTCTCCTCCTGCCCTCAACCCTTCCCTGTTTTTTTAGACATAATTCTATTGCACACTTAATAGACTATACATGCTGGAGAAGACTCCTGAGAGTCCCTTGGACCACAAGGAGATCAAACCAGTCAATCTTAAGTGAAATCATCCTGGAATATTCATTGGAAGGACTGATGCTGAAGCTGAAACTCCGGTATTTTGGTCGTGTACACAACTGACTCATTGGAAAAGTCCCTGATGCTGGGAAAGATTGAGGGCAGAAGGAGAAGATGGCATCAGAGGATGAGATGGCTGGATGACATCACCAATGTAATGGACATGAACTTGGGCAAACTTCAGGAGATGGTGAGGGACAGGGAGGCCTGGCGTGCTGCAGTTCATGGGATTGCAAAGAGTCAGACATGACTGGGCGACTGAACAACAACAAATATATAGAGAGAGTGGGCTGACAACAGCAAATTTTGCCTAGTTTATAAACAAAATTATCACTGAAAATATTCTCTATGGCAACTTTGGATGAGCAGCCAAGCTGAAGACCTGTTTTTGTTTTTTTTTTCCATCAGCATAGTTATCCAAGCTATTATAGTACATATTTATACTGAGTATTTCTACTTTTGCTGTTGTTTAAAAATAATCACTTTCAATGAATATAGTATAGCATAAACATAACTTTTATGTGCACTAGGAAACAAAAAGAATTCACAGGACTTTCTCTATTGTGATACTCACTTTATGGAGGTGGTCTGGAACCCAATCCATGATACCTCCCAGGTTGCCTGTAATTTCCAAGAAGCCATGATCCTTTTTTCATCCAGGTCTTTACACATTCTGTCCCTTCCACCTGCATGTCTTCCCTGCACTTCTTTTTTTTTTTTTTTAATTGTTGTTTAATTTCTATTTTTGACTGCACCAGTCAGCATGGGGGACATTAGTTCTCCGAGCAGGGATCCAACACGTGCCCCCTGCATTGGGAGCACATCGTGCCAACCCCTGGACTCCCAGGGAAGTCCTCCCGCCCTTCTTAATTTGGCTACTTCATCCTCATCCTGTGCACTTCTCCCAGATCATATGGCCTCCTCCAGGAAGCCTTCCCTGCATTCAGTGACCCTTTCATCTGGTCCCATTGCCTCTCACTGTCACACCAGTTATCCCATTGAAGAGTCATCTTCACGGTTAACTCGCCGCCCTCATTTCTACAAGACCCTGAGTGCCATGAGGGCAACAAACTGATGTTGCTACATGCATACACACAGCAATGTAAAGCCTGGCACATAGTAGGTGCTCAGGAAATGTTTGTCACATGAACCACAGGGACAGGGCCACACCTTATTCTCTGCTTGAAAAATGAAACAGGCTCGGACTCCCCCAACAGGAATGCAGGAAAGTGGAGAAAAAGCCACCCACTTCATCGAGGGCATGGAAACTCAGGACTCTCTCCCTCCTTATCTGCTGGAGGGAGATTATAATAATGTTGAGTAGGAGAGGACACCCCCCCCCTTTCTGTGCGCCAACTAAAGGAGAGAGAGCAAAACAGAGAAAGATCAGCTCTGCTCAAAAGGCAGCATTCCAACCCAAAGGTGCCGACACCAAGATCTGAACATCAAGATTAAGAAGAAGGTTGTTCAAGCCAAAGATTTTTGGAAGCCCACAGGCTCGCCTGGGCTAGGAGCCACAGAGCAAGCCATTCCTGGAAAAAACAGGAGGTCTGAAGGCACTGCACGCTCCACCTCTTTTTGAAGCAAACCCCACTTTTAGACTTTAATATTTCTGTACCTGAAATATAAGAAGGGAACCATTTGAACTCTTGGGTCTTCTTGGTCCTGGGCTATTTAAGGTCTGTGCTACATAGGGAAAGAAGGAGCTAGAATCCTCCAGTGCCTCTGGGTACCTGCCCATTAGCATGGGCTATTTTCTTTCATCTGCAGCATGGCCCTGGAGCATAGGAAGCATCATCCTCATTTTCCAGATGGGATGACTGAGGCTGGTAAGGGCCTCTATTTGACCCCAGATTGTGTAATGCCAAGTCTAAGCTCTTTGTTCTACAGACTCCTTTTCTGATGCCTAGAATTCACCTGTCCTGTTGGGGACCACCTCTGACTTACCTTACCTGACTGGTAGAAAAGACCAAGTTTTTTCCTTATTCTGTCTCTCTTGTCTCACCCACCTTAGAACCAGTTACTAAGGTGATGGGTTCTTGTTCTTGTTGTTCCCTTAGACATGACTGAGCCAACTTTATCACAGGCTAAAAGGACAAAGCCAGAGGCAGCTGAGTGAATCTGAGACAAAGGATGTTCACCCATCCTGGGAGCTTTGAAATATTTCACTGGAGAAGACAACAAAGGCAGGAAGAGATACTTAAACACAAATGTTCACAGCAGCATTACTCACAATAGCCAAGAAGTGGAAGCAACCCAAATGTCCATCAACAGATGGATAGATAAACAGATAATGGTGTATTCACACAATGGAATATTATTCAACCTTCAAAAGGATGACATTCTGTCACATGAGACAATATAGATGAACTCTGAAAACCTTATGACCCAAAGAGAAAAAAAGTGGAGGACAAGAGAATTCACTCTCTCAGATCTTCCTGACTGTTTAAGCTGAGACATTCTTCTCCTGCTCTCAGACCAGAACATACCCCATCAGCTCTACTGGCTTTCCTGTTGGCCAAGTGCAGCTTGCAAGACTTCTTAGTCTTCATAACTGCATGAGCCAACTCCTTATACTAAATCATATATATATGTGTGTATATATATATATGCGTGCATGCACACTGTCACTCAGTTATGGATAACTTTTTGCAACCCCAGGACTGTAGCCTGCCAGGATCCTCTGTCCATGGAATTTTCCAGGCAAGAATACTGGAAAGGGTTGCTATTTTCTACCCGAGGGGATCTTCCAAACCCAGGGATTGAACCTGAGTCTCTCGTGTCTCCTGCATTGGCATGAGGAGCTCTTTACTACTAATGCCACCTGGGAAGTCCAAGCCCATATGTATGGATATATGTATACATGTATATATGTATACATAGACACATAAATCTCAGTGACTAAACAACAATCATATATATATAATTAAACCTTATAAATAACTGTATATATAATATTAATATACACTAATATATAATGTATGAGACTTCCCTGATGGCTCAGATGGTAAAGAGTCTGCTGCAATACAGGAGATCCAGGTTCGATCCCTGGGTCGGGAAGATCTCCTAGAGAAGGGAATAGCCACCTACTCCAGCATTCTTGCCTGGAGAATTCCATGGACAGAGGAGGCTGGCAAGCTAGTCCATGGGGTCACAAAGAGTCGGACACAACTGAGCGACTAACATATAATGTATATATAATACACAATATGAGGGACAGGGAGGCCTGGCATGCTGCAGTCCATGGGGTTACAAAGAATCAGACACGACTTGGCAACTGAACAATACATATAATAATTTATATATATATATATATATATATATAGGTGGGGGGCTTCCCAGGTGGCACCAGTGGTAAAGAACCCACCTGCCAATGCAGGAGATGTGGGTTCCATCCCTGGGTCAGGAGATCCCCTGGAGGAGGGCATGGTGACCCACTCCAGTACTTTTGCCTGGAGAATCCCCATGGACAGAGGAGCCTGGCGGGCTACAGACCACAGGGTCACACAGAGTCAGACACGACTGATGTGACTTAGCACACAGCACACACCTATATATGTGTGTATAAATGTGATATTTTATATATACTATTGGTTCTGTATCTCTGGAAAATCCTGACTACAGAAGCCAGTCACAGAAAGACAAATATGACATGATATCATTTATAGGCAGTTCCTAGAGGAGTGAAATCCATAGAGACAGAAAGCACAATGGTGGTTGCCAGGGGCCGGGGGGAAGGGTGGGGAGTTCGTGCGGTTACTGGATACCAAGTTCCAGTTTGGGTGATGACAAGTTCTAGGGATGAATGGTAGCAATAATTGCACAATGATGTGAATGTACTTAATGCCATTGAAGCATCATTTAAAAATGGTTACAATGATCAATCGTATGTGGGTTTTTATCATTTTTTCAAAAAAGCAGAGAGAGTGGGAGGGAAAAGAATAAAGCAAACTAGAAGAAAATGAAAAGAGAAGCAGGTGGGAAATGGAGTTTGGAAGAAGAAAGACTAGTCGGGAGAATATTGGGGGAGACCTGAGAGCCGGGCAACCTTGAGTGACTAGATCTTTTTGTCATATTTAAAAGGGTGCAAGATACAGGAGATCTTCCCTTCTCTCACATAACTGAAGTGGGAATTGCCTCACCACAAACACTCAAGAACACCGCACTCAATGACTGCTTCAAAAACCTCCACCATTTAGGGTTCAAAAAAAGGAAAAGATAAAAGGGGTCATTTGGTGGTTGCAAATGTGCTTTTTCTCCAAAAGAGCCTTTAAAAAGAACAAAAACTGCAGCAAACTTTTGCAAATTAAAAATTACCCACTTGTCCCTCATGTAAATTTATTTTCAGTGTTAATAAAATTCAAAGTGTCCAAGCATGCATTATTGAGATGTCACAGTTTCAACTCTCAGGATGTAAGGTTTTGGTGCTCCAAAGAGTTTGCAGTAGAAATCTTGACTCATGACCCTACTGTCAATTGCATGGAGCAGAATGAAGCCGACTCTCCCCGATTACAGTTTCACACAGAGTTTACCTGAGAACCGCATCTTACCTGGCACCTCTCACAGTGCCATCATCTCAGTCAGGGCTTTGCTGCCCCATGTAGATTTCGGGCACTTGGCCTGGGGACTTGTCTGACTCCAGGCATATGGTGGGTGACATGATCAGCAGTGACTCAGCTCCCATGAAACATCCTCTGCACTGGTGTAACAGACAGGGGCCTCTGTAGACTCTTTTTTTTTTTTTTTTTTTAATGCAACAAGAAACTTTTCTTATTCTGAGTTTTTTTTTTAATCATGAAGCAATATTTTTTAAAACTTTCTGTTCTATATTGGGGTATAGCTAATTAACACTGTTGCGATAGTTTCAGATGAAGAGTGAAGGGACTCAACCACAAATATACATATATCCATTCTCCCTCAAACTACTCCCCCATCTGCGGCTGCTGCTGCTAAGTCACTTCAGTCGTGTCCAACCCTGTGCGACCCCATAGACGGCAGCCCACCAAGCTCCTCTGTTCCTGGGATTCTCCAGGCAAGAACACTGGAGTGGGTTGCCAAGTCCTTCTCCCCTCTCCATCTAGACCGCCACATAATACTGAGCAGAGTTCCCTGTTCTCTGTGTTCCCAGATGGAGATAGAGAACAAATGGATGGATCCCAAGGGAACAGGAGGTGGGGTGGAATTGGGAGATTAGGACCGACACATACACACTCTTGATACTATGTATAAAATAGACAACTGATGGGAACCTACTGTATAGCAAGGGAACTCTATTAAATGCTCTGTGGTGACCTAAATGTGAGATAAGTCCAAAAGGAAGGGGATATATGTAAATGCACAGCTGATTCATTTTGCTATGCTGTAGGAGCTAACACAGCACCGTAAAGCAACTCTACTGCAGTAAGAAATTAATTTAAACCACGTCATCTCCTCATTCTAGCTCCTCATCCAATTGGGCTATCATGTGTGTGCTTCACTCATGTTCAGGGTGCTCACTTGAGCCTACCGGGAGTTAAGCAGTTTACAGGGGGAGACCCATTAATCTTGAATCCTGGGATTTAAAAGACAAATTTCCCAAAAGGAAGAAAAAAGAAAGAATATTTTTCAAGGATTGAGTCCACGGCAGATCCTTATGATATGGAGTCTCATTTCCTTTTTTGAATTTTTTTGTTTATTGTGCTAAAAGTCACATAACATAAAACATACTATTTTACCTGTGTTTAACCGTACAGTCTAGTGGCACTAAGCACGTTCATATTGTTTTGCATCTCTCACCGTCATCCATCTCCCGAATCATTCACCTTCCTAAACTGAAACTCTGTCCCCAATAAACCCCAAGTCCCCATTTCTCCTCCCCACACACCCCACCCTCGGTCCCTGGCACCTACCAGAGAGCTCTCTGACTCTATGAATGCGACTATTCTAGGTACCTCATGTAAGTGGAATCAAAGAGTATTTGTCTGCACCTACTGTATATCAGAATGTATTCTTTTTTCAGAATGTATTTTTAAGGTTAACTTAAGCTATACAGTAAGTTCTCATCAGTTATCTCTCTTGTACACAGTATATATATGTCAATCCCAATCTCCCGATTCATCCCACCCCCCTTATCCCACTTAGGGTCCTTACATGGTATCTCACTTGCTCTTCACGGCTTCATGAGAGAGTTGTTATGATCCCTTATTTTGTGAGATGACAGTAAGTGGAGACATTTAGGGTTCCGTCCACAGGCAGTCCGAGTCCATCGCTCTGATTTCCCCTCCGACCGGCGGGCTTACAAGGATGCACCTTCGCTCCTCCTCCCTCCCCCACTGGATGCTGCCTCTCCCCCTCCATCCTCCCGGCGCTTCCTGGGACCATCAATACTTTTGTGCTGTCACATTTGTAGCTGTGAAGGATCCAATTGTGCGGTTGATCTATAATGTAAGGTTAATGCCTAATTAGCTCGTTTAACATTTCTTTCCCGGATAATTCACGATAGGTCATTAACAAAAGCCAGGGCAGACGGAGGGCCATGTGCGTGGCCATAAATCAGCGGCCTGAAAACATCATAGAAACAGGAAAATGCATGTATTATTCAGGTCAAACAAAGAGTGGGATCTCCATATGTCTCCTCAACGCTCTTCTGACCCTGAGGTCAAGGGACCAAGTTGAGGCTGGAGAGATATTTGCTAAGAGCTGAAATGGGCTGCCCAGGACCTGGCAGGGATGCATCTTCTCCTGGAAATATGACAGCACATCTCATTGTTAAACTTATGACTTTGCAGATGGAAAAGGCCTCTTTGACTACCAAATAATGCACACCCACCATGTCAGTAAATAACCACCATCTATAGAGCGTCTACAATGTGCCAAAGTATGTATGTGTGGGTGTGTCTATGTGCGGGTACTCTACGTATCAGTTAGCTACTGCTGTATAACAAACCATCCCAAAACTCAGCGGCATTTTATGAAGCCGTGTCTCAGCTGGTAGATGCTGCTGACCTAGGCCAAGCTCATCTGATCTCAGCTGGGTCCTCTCACACATCTATGTTCAGCTGGTGGGTTGGCTGGGGGCTGCCAATGTCATATGACTTCAGTTATATATCTGGCTATTGACACGCCGCTAGTTACAATGACAGGGGTGTCTAGGCTATGTGTCTTTCATAGTGACGTTGGGGTTTCAAGAGAGAGATTGGAAGCATGCAAGATCTCTCGAGACCCAGACTCAGAGCTGACATGCAGTCATGTCTGCAGTGTTTTTCTGGCCCTAAGTCACAAGTCCAGCTTAGACTGATGAATATGGCCAGCAACACTACCTTTGGATGGAAGGAGCAGCAAAGGCTCTGCAAATGTACAGAAGGGATGGAGAACTGTGGTCATTTTTGCAATTATTCTATCACAACCCATTTGTTCCTTATCACAAACCCTTTATCCATTCTCCTAACAAATATTTATTGACCCCCTTGTTATGTGCCAGACTCTGATCTAGGTGCTGAGGCCGCAAGTCATGAACAAAAGAAAGTTTTATTCGCATGAACTGTAATTTCCATGGAAGTTGAGGCAAACAGTAAGCAAGTGAATCAATACATATATAAGATATTTTTAGATGGTTTTGCTGCTGCTGCTAAGTTGCTTCAGTCGTGTTTGACTCTGTGCAATCCCATAGACAGCAGCCCACCAGGCTCCCCTGTCCCTGGGATTCTCCAGGCAAGAACACTGGAGTGGGTTGCCATTTCCTTCTCCAATGCATGAAAGTGCAGTCGTGTTCGACTCTTAGCGACCCCATGGACTGCAGCCTACCAGTCTCCTCCGCCCATGGGATTTTCCAGGCAAGAGTACTGGAGTGGGGTGCCATTGCCTTCTCTCTTAGGTAGTGTTAAATCCTGGTAAATACAACAGACTAACTGTGTGTGAGACACCCAGAGGCAATTTTTGATAAGACAGTTAAGGAAGACCCCTCTGAGGAGGTGACATTTGACCTAAGACTTGAATGATGAGATGAAACCAATCCATCCGGGACTAGGAGCAGAATGTTCCAGCAGGAGGAAGGGCAGATACAAAGTTCCCAAGTCATGTCTGGAGGACTAGAAAGAAGGCCAGTGTGAGAGTATAATAAGTAAGAGGAAGAAAGATGCTAGATATGGACTTCCCTGGTTGTCCAGTGGTTAAGAATCCACCTTTCAAGGCAGAGGATGCGAGTTTGATCCCTGGTCTTGGAACTAAGATCTCATATGCTGCATACTGCAACTAATACCTTACACAGCTAAATAAATAATTTTTTTTTTAAAAAAAAAAAGATGCCAGATGAAGACCAAGAGGTAAGTCAATTCTTGGAGAGAAGTACGATTACTCTTAAGGAAAACAAAACTCAAGAAAATCATGAAATAGCTAGAGAGTGGTAGAACCAGGATTTGGACCTTCAAACATCTGAATTCAAAGTCCACACTCTCTCTAATGTCCATTTCTGTCCCCCGAGCTAAGTGCCAATCGGGCACTTTTTCATGTAGGTGAACAAGACCTTAACCATCAGAAAGTCTAATGCAAGACATGATAGCCAGGGACTTCCCTGCTGGTGCAGTGGTTAAGAGGCCTCTCTTCCTCTTCATGGGGTGCAGGTTCAATTCCTGATCAGAGAACTAAGATCCCACATGACGCACAGCATGGCCGAAGACACAATGACCGTGGCTGGGCCTTAACTGATTCTGCCTCACGCTATTCCTTCAGTAGCTACCAGATAAGCCCCCACACCCCAGATCCTCATGACAAGTTGACCAGCAGCAGCAGCAGCATCCCCAGCCCTCCATCTAGGGGTAGCCACTTCTCCCTGCCTCCTTTTTGCCAAGTGGTTCCATTCCTCCCCCCATCTTGGGTCTTTCTTGAGGAGTACGTCCCTGCCTTCTAACCATACTCCAGCAGGGATCTCTAAGGCCTTTGTGTAGAAGCACCACCCACAGCTGGGAAAGAAAGGCAAGAGGCACAGACATCTGCTGATAAACCCCGTACAAGATCAAAGACGTCAAGAATTTGATTGTCTTACTTGTTGGTCAAATCCAAGCAAGAGCCTGCATCGTTTAAAATAGGACATTTGTTTATGCCAAATATTTTAATGGAGCCCCTCCTACATGTCAGGGACTGGTCCAGACACTGGGGGTTGAACAATAGGCTTGGCCCACATACTTTGCAGGGATAACCGATGATGAACTAATAAAAGGCACAACATGTGGTGATAGACGCTATGCAGAAAATGAAGCCAGGCAAAGACGAAAAGATGATGGGAGGGGTGAACAGGTGATGGGGAACACTGCTCAGATAATATGCTATTTGAGTAGAAACTTGCCAATGAGGAAGAGATCCTGGCGGTTAATTAAGTGGCTAAGAGGGGTGTTCTTTGAAACTTTTAGAGCCCTACGGAGACCAGTGTGGCTGAAACAGAGTGAGAGAGTGGGACAGTGGCCAGAAATGAGTCTGGAGAGGTCGTGGGGGCTAGATCTCAAGGAGCCTGGCAGGGCACTGAAAGAGCTTTGGCTTTCACTAGGGGTCAAATGGGCGCTCCTGGAAGGTTCTGAGCAGAAGAGGGACATAATAGAACTCATGTTTTCAAATAAAACATGATAAAATAGACAACTAATAAAACCCACTGTATAGCACAGGGATCCCTACTTAGTACCTTGTAATGACCTATATGGAAATAGAATCTTAAAAAAGAGAGTATGTATGTATATGTAAAACTGATTCACTTTGCTATACTGCAGAAACTAACACAGCATTGTAAACCAACTACACTCCAATAAAAATTAATTAAAAAAAAAAAAAAAAAAGCATCTCACTGGCTGCTGCACCAAGCAGAGACTACGAGGGTAGAGATGGGAGAAGCAGACAGACTTTCGAGGAACCTGCTGCATTTGCTCACGTGAGAGGCAATGGTGGCTCTGATTTGGGGGTACAGGTGAGAAGTGATATTCGAGTGAGCAAGACAGGTTAATCAATACATAATTGCCCACTGAATAATTAAAATATAAAGAAGTATAGGATGCGCTAAGAATGTATAACAGGAGACTTCCCGCCAGTGGTTAAGACTCCACATTTCCAAAGCAGAGGCCACCGGTTCCATTCCTGGTTGGAGAACTAAGGTCCCAGGTGCCATGTAACACTGACAGAACATTTCTTTCTTTCTTTTTTTCTTTTTTTATTGGTGGAAAATTGCTTTACAATGTTGTGTTGGTTTCTGCTGCACAAAAACACGAATCAGTCATTAAGAAAAGAAATAAAAATCAAATAAGGAGATAAAACATTTTAAAAATGTATTACAAGGAGATTGGTAGTCTGTTTCTTCGTGGGTGGAAGGGAGCTGACACTGGGCAGAGAAGGCTTCTCTGAAGGCATGGCAGATGGGCTTCAAATGGGCTCAGGTTAGCTCAATGAGGATGAGAAGGTGGGTATCCCAAGCAGAAAACGAGCATGGGCAAAGGTCCTGGGGCAGGAATGTGACGGACAAGTGTGGCACTGGATGCTCAGAAGAACACATGCTCCCTTTGTGATGTCTGCCCTGTTTATTGGCCTCTGAAATAATTAATGATTCAGACACGTCACAGTAAGAGGCCCACACTGGCTCCACAGGCTATTATCACTATTTTTTTCACTTCTCTGAAGGCAGTTTAGGAAGACCCAGATCTTTCCACCTAGTAAGTGAATAATGAGGCTGGAGGAAACTGGCTAGGTTTGAGCAAGATGAATAATGATGGTATGACTCTGACCTGTCCAGAGTTGAGTGCCCCTTGTGGGGAAGGACCTGGGAAACCCTTCTTTGTCCCAAATCCCTGCCCCAGGAGGGAACTGTGCTGTTTTCCTGAACTAAGCAGGTGTGGGGGCGATGGCAGGATGGCCCCTCCAAGGGGCGGGGGTGGGGACTCAAGATTAAGCACATAAGCTGGCCTTTTAAAAGCTTAGCGAGCCTTTCCAATTGGATCTCAAATGGACCACACTTGAGAAATTAAATAAACAGCATTTGTCAAGGGCTTTTGTGGGCTCCCAGCTGTATTTATTTATAGGTTAGTCTGTTATTTATGGGCGCTCGCGATCCGTATAAAAGCTTTGTCGGAAAGAAGTGGTAGGGAGGAGACCGAGCGCTTTAATGCTTACTGGGACACTTAAGTATTCGCTCCAAGGAGCTCAAACAATGAACAGTTGCTGCTCTTGCCCCACGGAAGCTGGGTGTTAGAACACAGCAGGACGGCATTCTTGGAAACACTGGAATATTGGGTACCCTACTCTCAAGAGTCAAGGGTCCCCCCGGAGACCTTGGAGGGCCCAGTTCCCAGCGAAAAGCTGAAAATCTGAGATCAGCCACGTCTTTGATTCATTGCAACTTAGGGTTCATAGCTGAGAAGGCCCGCTAGTTATACCCTGAGAAAAATAACAGCAACTCCCTGAACTATCTATTGAGTGAGGGCTCAATAGATGCTGAATGAATAATGAATGGCTGTCTGCTGTCCCCATAGTCAGGGAACTGAAAGATTAGAGGAACCTCAACATGTGATGGGTTATGCAGTACTTTGGGGGGAAAAAACTAGCCATTTATATCTAGATACTTGAAATGTTCATAACTTGAACTCAGTAGCTTTCTTCTAAGTATTCATCCAAAGAAGAATTCCCAGCGTTAAGAAAAGGGGGCAGGGCAGGGGAGGAGAGAAGAGGGAAAAAAAAAAAAACTTCATGCAAAAAAAATGATGTTCATGGACACAGAGGGGGAAAGGGATGGTGGGATGAACTGGGAGAGTAGCATTGACATATATACTCTACCATGTGTAACATAGACAGCTGGTGGGAAGCTGCTGCGTAACACAGGCAGCTCGGCCCAGTGCACTGTGATGACGGGGGTGGGGATGGCAGGGGAGTTCAGGAAGGACGGGATACATGTGTACAATAGTCGATTCGCTTTGCAGTACAGCAGAAACGAACAAGTATGCAAAGCGATTATACTCCAACGGAAAAAGAAATGACCTTCATTGCCATGTTCTTTGTGATAGTGAAGTATTTCACTATTAACACTAATGTTATTTAGTTGATAAGCCAAGTCCCACTCTTTTGTGACCCCATGGACTGTAACCTGCCAGGCTCCTCTGTCCATGGAATCCTCCCAGCAAGAATTCTGGAGCAGGTTGCATTTCCTTCTCCAGGGGATCGTCCCGACCCAGGGATGGAACACACTTCTCCTGCATTGGCAGGAGGGTTCTTTACCATTGATCCACCAGGGAAGCCTCATTTATATTGATACTGATATAGAAACACAGAATAGCACACTACAGGAGAGATTAACTCTGGTGCATCCCTACTTTGACCAGTTACTAAAAACTTACTCATAGAAACATATACAGTAATATAGAATGTTTATGACAAAATAGGAGAGCCACAATTTTACCATTGCAGTGTTATTAAAATTAGGTGATTCTTTTAAGTATTAGAGAAAAAGCTTAAAATGAAAACACTAAAATTTAAGCACAGTTATGTTTGGATAGGAGAACTTTGAGCCATTTTTTAAATGTCTTCTATTTTTCTCAATTTCCAATGTTTTAAAAAAATATGAATCCATTTGGTGAATAAAAATAATAGTCAACGCATCATTTAATAAATAATAAGTATTCTCTTACTGCCAGGAAACTTTTGAAGGCATCCAAGGAAAGATAACCCACCGGTACTGAGTGTAGTATCAGTACTATTTTTAAAAGTATTAAAATATTGCATACATTTATAATCGTTTTATCATCATGGAAGCGAAAGAAATGCCCTCCCAAAGGTAAAACAGCAGGATCACTAATTCACCATATTGGCTTCTTTTCAACACAATAGATACAAATATTTGCTCTCTTTCTATGTGTTTCTTTTCTCCTTGCTCTTGTATACATCACCCTCCCGGCCACACAGAATCTTCACACCCACACCCGCTATTTCATTTCTTCCAGAAATCGTAGTCTTTGTGCATCTGCCACTATTCTTGTGACCACGTCCCTATAACCTTTCTTTGTGACCATCAGCTACCCACACCCTGAGTCCTTTCTGTATGAACTCAGATAAAATAACCAGGGGATGTGGGTACCACTAACTCAGAAGCACATGGGCCTGGATTCAAAACCCACCTCTGCCACTTCCTAGATGTGCAACCCTGGGCAAGTCCCTTAATTCCTCTGTGCTAACAGTTTCCAAGCTTAATAAGAGACAAAACATTTCAGTGGGAAGATGATAAATCATAATAACAAAATAGGGACTTTCCTGGTGGTCCAGTGCTTAAGGATCTATCTGCCAACACAGGGAACACAGGTTCTAACCCTAGTCCAGGAAGATTCCACATGCCGCAGAGCCACTAAGCCTGTGCCCCACAAGTACTGAGCCTATGCTCTAGAGCCTCACAACTACTGAACCCACGTGCCTGAGAGCCCATGCTTCACAACAAGGGAAGCCACTGCAACAAGCCCACGCACCACAACTAGAGAGTACCCAGACTTACCACAACTAGAGAAAGCCCACACGCAGCAAAGAAGGCCCAGGGCAGCCAAAAATAGACAAACTAACAAATTTAAAATAATAACAACAAAGTAAGAGTGTTCAAGGTAATGATTAACATAAACTGAGCCCCTAGCGTGTGCTGGGCATTGTGCTAAGTGCATTACACTCATGAAGTTGTTGAAACCTCAAGACAATCCAACAGAGCAGGTGCTATTCTCCCCAAATCTAGTGCATTTCACAGATGAGAAGGAACACCTGTATGTCACAGTGACCTTGGGTAGGATGCTCACGTTGCAGCTGGAACCTGGTCTTACTTCATCCAACTCCCCCAGTTGGTCCATTATTATACCCTTTTTCTGATAAGAACACTGAGGCTCAGAAGAGTAAAGGGTTGGATCAAGCTCACCCCAGCTCACAGGTAGAGGCAAGACTCTCACTTAGCCCTCTCCTCACCACCCAAACTCAAAGTTATACAGGCACTTAGTAGACCCCTGATAAAGGGTGACATCTCTCCTTACAACCAGGGAGCACTGTCTGATACATCACCTGGCCGCTTATTACTGTCACCAAAAGGCATTCTCAACTGCCTCTAAGGAAGAGAATGTCCCCTTAAGGGTACAGAGAATGACCTCCTAGAGAAGGAAGCAAAGTGTCTGCAGCTCACATCATGATGACCCAGCCCTTCCCAGACCTGGATGACCCCAACTCTTGAAAATCACCCCACCACCAAGCCAGGGATCTGGTGATAGGGAAAAGCTTTGAAGCAGAGCAAGCTCAAGGGATGGGGACACTGCTTTTTTTTTCTGCCAGATCTCTAAAATAAAGACTATTGTCTGACCTGATGCAGTCAACACAGTTTTGCCCTTCCCACATGGGTGGGAGAGCATAAAATAGAATCCCCAAGGTGGCAGAGAAAAGTTGGTACCCCAAATCGTATCTGAGATGAAAAGGGTGTTTTTTAATCTAAAACAAACAAAATATCATTCTTGTCCTTCCAGGCATCAATGAAGAAGAAAGTGTTGGGTATGAGGGGTGTGAGGTATGAGGGGTGTAAGGTGTGATCCTGGAAAACAGATTCCCCTGGGCGTCTGCCTGTCTCATCTACACTCTGCAGCTGATAAAGGACAGAAGATGTTCTTATAGTCAGGGCAGAATCCTAGCAACCCGGTCCATTTTGGGAGAAAAGGAAAGTGGGGAGCCGGAGACACATCTGTGAGTCATTTGAGCTGAAATGAACACATTCTGCTGGGCATGGAGAGGGGAGGAGGGGCTGGGGCAGTTGGTTCCCATTAAGCTTGGTAGCTTGAGAATTCCTGGCGTGTGGATAGACGCTGGCCCCAGCTCCGTCCAGGAGGCCAGAGCTCTGGAGCCCTTGACACAGCCTGAGAACTTCCCTCCTCCTCCGGCCACTGACACAGGGGACCCCTGTGTCTCCGGAGAGAGAAGTAGCCAGGAGGCCTCTGGAAGCCAAGCCCTCCATCCGCCCCATTCTCCAAGGCCCCTAATTAGGTATTTACATGACAGACCAATTATGGTCCTGAAAGAGTGGTTACAGGCCAGCGGGTAATTAGTGACATTTTTAAAATACATTTTCAACCACACAAAACCATGTTTACATAATGTTAAGGAACTGGCTGGAGACCACAGAAGCGAAAAGAACTTTGCAAAGGCAGAAAAAGTCTCCCCTGGAACACAAAGGGCAGTTGTGTGCTCTCTGATGCCCAGCCATGGGTGTGGGTTGATGGTCAGCTTTTCTGACTCCTGGAACCGGAGCTCCTACTACGTACTAGCCACTGCCACCAGAGTTGGGGATACGAGATGGACCTCAAATCAGTCTCCTGACCTGAGGAACTCACCATTTTCCGCCCCACCATGGCAGTTTTTGCCTGGCTGTCTCCATTCATGTTTCCCAGGTGGCTTGGTGGTAAAGAATCCGCCTGCCAAAGCAGGAGACGCAGATTCGATCCCCGGGTTGGGAAGATCCCCTGGAGGAGGGCATGGCAACCCACTCCAGTATTCTTGCCTGGAGAATTCCATGGACAGAGAATGGCAGGCTACAGTCTGTGGGGTCGCAACAGAGTCAGACACAACTTAGTAACTAAACAACAACCACGTGACCACGTGAAGTCACTCGGTTGTGTCCAACTCTTTGCGACCCCATGGACTGTACCCTACCAGGCTCCTCTGTCCATGGGATTTTCCAGGCAAGAGTACTGGAGTGGGGTGCCATTTCCTTCTCCAGGGGATCTTCCTGACCCAGGGATCGAACCCAGGTCTCCCACATTGCAGGTAGACGCTTTACCGTCTGCACCACCAGAGAAGCCCAAACAACAACAACAATAAACTTCATTCATGCAGACACTTAGTCTTTCATCTGACACACACTGGAAGGGCACCTCCTATGTGAAAATAAAGAAAAGACACCTTTTGGGAAGTTTGAAGTTCTCGATTATCTTGGGGTTCTTTTTGTTGTGAGCATCACCCTGTAGTCATGTGTACATTCAGGGAACGTACTATTACTGGAGGCTGAGGAGACTATATCCAGATCTTGAGTTTTCCCCAAGTTCACAGGTTTTGGGGTGGCTTTGAGGGTCTTATGATTGTCAGTGCATTCAGGCATTCACTCATTCGTTTGTTCGTAAACATGCTGAGCTGCTACATTGTAACAGATGCAGGGTGAAGTATGGCAGACTCAGAAATAAACACATGAGGGGTGGTCTCTGCTCTGAGCCCAGAGAAAGATATGTGTGTCTGTGATGTCCACAGAGTTGGTGAGTTCCATGGTTGGGGAGCCCCCCACCCCAGGAGGAATTCAGCTCTGCCTGGGAGGCAGCCCTGAGTAGGGCTAAGTCTCAAAGAGCGATTAGTAAGTGGCCAAGTATACAGCAAGGAAGGGTGATAGAGGCCCTGGGTAAAGAATGAGCAAGGGCACAGAGGGAAGAAAGGGCAAGGTGCATGGAGAGACTGGGAAGTTTAGCCAGAAGTGATTTACTTGGATTTATTTCTACATCTGTGACTCTATTTCTATTTTATAGATAAGTTCAGTTGTACCATTTTTTATGATTCCACATAAAAGTGATATCATGTGATATTTGTCTTTCTTTGTCTGACAAACTGGGAGGATGGGATTGACAAATATGCACTACCATACATAAAATAGATAACTCATAAGAACCTACTGTATAGCAAAGGGAACTCTTCTCAGTATTCTGTAATGGCTTGTATAGTAGCATTGGCCGTTCAGCCATGTCTGACTCTTTGCAACCCCGTGGACTGGAGCCCGCCAGGCGCCTCTGTCCATGGGATTCTCCAGGCAAGAACACTGGAGTGGGTTGCCATTCTCTTCTCCAGGGGATCTTCCTGACCCAAGGATCAAACCCTGGTCTCCTGCATTGCAGGCAGATTCTATGCCATCTGATCTACAGGGAAGCCCCTATATGGGAAAAGAGTCTTTAAAAAGAGTGGATCTATGCACATGTGTAATGAACACACTTCGCTATACTGCAGAAACTAATGCAGCATTGTAGGTCAGCTGCACTCTAATAAAAATTGTTTAAAAATAGAAAGAAATGAGCTGCAAAGGCAAGCAGAGGTCAAAGCATCAAGGGGTGACTATGCAGCATCTGTGTCCTCCTCAGGGTGGGAAGGGCTCGAGTTCTAGGTCATGAAGTGACACAAAACGAGAGCAAAGTCAACTCAAACTCTCCGAATGGGATGAGGGTGGCATAGGGCATCACCAAGAAAGATGAAAAAGTCACTGGTCACAACTCAGACAAGAGAGGGTCTGGGCAAGATGGTCTGGGCAAATGTTGACCAGAGATGGTCGGGCAATGAGTTTTAACAAAACTCCAGGAGGGGCAAGATCTGGAGCTGGGGGCTCAGATCTCTGCTCTGCCATTTGATAAACCCCAGGGCCTTGAGCAAACCACTGATTGCTTTAGCCCTAGGTTGTCTCATCTGTAAAATGGAGGAGGGCTCACCCCCTACTCCCTAGACCTGTAATTATGGTAGTGATAATGATACTACTCTATTCACAGGTGTGATTTTGTTAATATTAGCTATGATCAATAATACTTTTCAACCCTGTTTGTCTAGGTACTAGTCTGAGTTTTTACATATATTATTACTCATTTAATCAACTTTGCTGACAAAGGTCCGTATAGTCAAAGCTATGGTTTTTACAGTAGTTATGTACGAATGTGAGAGTTGGACCATAAAGAAGGCCGAGTGCCAAAAAATTGATGCTTTCTGATTGCGGTGCTGGAGAAGGTTCTTGAGAGTCCCTTGGACAGCAAGGAGATGAAACCAGTTTCATCCTAAAGGAGATCAACCCTGAATATTCACTGGAAGGACTGATGCTGAAGCTGCAATAATTCAGCTACCTGATGCAAAGAGTCAACTCATTGGAAAAAACTCTGATTCTGGGAAAGATTGAGGGCAGGAGAAAGGAGTGACAGAGGATGAGATGGTTAGATGGCATCACCGACTCAATGGGCATAAGTCTGAGCAAATTCTGGGAGATAGTGAAGGACAGGGAAGCCTGGTGCACTGCAGTTAGGGGCTCGCAAAGAGTCGGTCTTGACTTAGCATTTGAACAACAGCAATCTTTATATAACCTCTATGAGGTGTTATTCACTCCTTAACCCCATTTTATAGATGGGAAAAGTGAGGCCCAGAGAAGGTAAGTAACTTGCCTATGATACAGATTTTTTATCATTTCATCTAATCTTTTTAAACTGAAATATAGTTGATTTACAATGTTGTGTTAGTTTCAGGTGTACAGCAAAATTATTGTTATATATGCATCTGTGTGTGTGTGAGTGTGTTTTAGTCGCTCAGTCTTGTCTGACTCTTTGCAACCCCATGGACTGTAGCTCACCAGGTTCATCTGTACATCGAATTCTCCGGGCAAGAATACTGGAGTGGTTTGCCATTCCCTTCTCCAGAGAATCGTGAAGTTCTAGTTCAAATATAGGTTCAATTTTCCTACAGGAAAGCTCCCAGCACCCCCAGGTCCCTCCTCAGAACAGTCACAGCACTTAGTCTGTAAACCACATCTTGAATATTCCACACCACCTACATCTGCTTTCTGGTGGTTATCTTATGTGCTCCTATTTTACTTCCCTGCTTTGATTATATCTTCCCAGATCTTACAGGGAGTAAACCCTCTTTACTTACTGCACTCAGTTAATGAGTAGTTCCTGTATGTCCCATATCTTTGGGGTCACTATAAATCAGCTTTGTGAACAAGATATGCAAAGTCCTGGCTCTCAGTAAAGGGACCACATCATAAACAAGTGAACAAATAAGAAAAGTTCCCATAGTGAACAGTCCTAAAAAGGAGATGACGGACTTCCCCAGTGGTCCAGTGGTTAAGACTTTGCCTTCCAAAGCAGGGGTTGCAGGTACAATCCTTGATCGGGGAGTTAAGATCCCACATGCTTTACAGCCAATAATACCAAAACATTTTTTTCAAAAAAGAAGATGCAATATTTTAACAAATTCAATAGTCTTTAAAATTGGTCCATATCAAAAAAATCTTAAAAAAAAAAAAAGAAAGATGAATTGATTAACAGAGTAGAGTGAATGGGATGAGGGGGAACTCCTTAAATAAGGTGCTCAAGGAAGCCTCTCTGAGGAGGTGGAATAGGGGGTGAAGCCTTAAGCAATGAAAGGAATCAGCCTTGAAAGGAACTTGAGAAAGAGAGTCTCAGGCAGAGGGAACCACAGACGCAAAGGCTCTGAGGTAGGAACAGATACAGCTCTTAAAGAAAAAGAAGGAAAGCAGATATGACTGCAGCATGGTAAGCCCAAGGAGGTAAAGTGGGAGACAGAGAGCTAGACGCAGACCGCAGCATGAAGGCCCTGAACTTACCCTAAATTGTGTTGGGCCAACAGATTATTCCCCCATGAGGAGCCCATGAATTGAGCTGCAGACAATTAATTGCAGGAGCAAGTTGGTCCTATCTCTGTGAGCATCATCCGTCCCTTCCCATCCTGTATCAATTAGACAGTTGGTTCCATCGCTCCCGACTTCAAAGGGGGGAAAGTGGTGGAGAATTTACAAAGACAATAAACCGAGTTCGCAGCAGGCTGCAAGCCCATAAAATTTTACCGACCCCTCAACTGCCTAGAACACATCACTCCCTGCCTCACCACCAAAGCACTGCCTTTATCCACAGCCAGAACAACAACAAAAAAAAAAGTCATAGAATCACAAGCCATCTGGGGAATAAGATTTACTTTGATGAACCAATCTAATTTGGAATGAGCGAGGCTATTACCAGGGATACCAGATTACAATGACAAGTTGCAAATTCATCAGCACTCAAGCAGAACTTGATCACTGCTTCACTGTGTGACCCGGGGTAAGTCACTGTCCTCTCCAGTCTCAGCTTTCCCCCGTGTGAAAGGATGGGTTTGGGTCACCTAGAAGGACCTCTCTGTTCTACTTATCTAGAAGTAGGTAAGTACTTCTCAGGGCTTTCCTGCTGGCTCAGTGGTAAAGAACCCACCTGCCAGTGCAGGAGACCTGGGTTTGATACCTGGCTTGGGAAGATCCCCTGGAGAAGGAAATGGCAACCCACTCCAGTATTTGCCTGGGAAATCCCATGGACAGAAGAGCCTGGCGGGCTACAGTCCCTGGGGTCTCAAAAGAGTCGGACGTGACTTGGCGACTAAACGGCAACAGCAACCAAGTACTTCTCAAGAATTCCTTAAGACCTCACTGAGTAAAATTGGTCCTTGACAAATAAGCATGTGGAGAAACAACATGGTCACATACTGCAGGGGGTCTTATGAATTAACACAGTTGGGCACCAGTGTATCAAGAACCCTTACAAAGTACACACACTTGGATTCCAGAAATGATCACATCAGATTACAGAGATGTACACCAATGGTTCTCAACTGGGAGCGCTTTTGTTCCTCCTACCCAAGGGACACTTGGCAATGTGTGGAGACATGTTTGGTTGTCACAGCTTCAGGTGGGGGCACTACTGGCATCCAGTGTATAGAAGCCATGGATGCTGGGGAATATCCTACAATGCTCAGGCCCATACCTCCACCCCTGAGCCCCCACGACAAAGAATTATCCAGCCCCAAATGCTAAGAGTGCTGATGTTGAGAAACTCCGATTTAGATAAAAGGATATCCATTCCGTTTTGTTTCTGGAGATGTAAAATCAAATCAAAACCAATGAAAATTACTTTAATGCCAAAAAGGGCAATGAGTTAAGTAAGGTGGCTTAAACCCACACCAAAGGATTCAGTGCAGTCATTCAAAGGTGGGTATTATTAGGGTCAAGAGGCTGGAGATAGACAGCTGCCTGTGTTCTAATCTCACTTCTACCACTTATTATATGAATGACCTTGGGTGAGTTCTCTTTACCTTCTTTTTTTCCCTTTTTGGCCATACCATACAGCCTTGACTGCTGGACCTCAAAGGAATTCAAATTCCCTTCCTTTACCTTCTTGAGTCCTAGCTTACTTGTCTGAAAATGGCAATGATATTCATTACTCCTAAACATCACATGGGGAGGGTCTGAGCACCCCACATTCAGTGAATTCCTGGCTTTCATATGCATTTGAGTTTGCAACCCCAGAAAAATAAACAGAAAAGAGCATTCCTGGTAAGATCAGCTGGCAGCCAGCCGAGCATCCCTTTAGACTCTGTCCCTGACATTTAACTAGAATTCCATGGGCAGGGCTGCATTTAGGAATTTGATTTCACATTTCTTTCTCTTTTTTTGGCCACACCAGGCAGCATCTGGGATCTTAGTTCCCCAACAAGGAACTGAATTCATGCCCTCTGTCGTGAAAGCTCAGAGTCTTAATCACTGGATCACCAGGTAAGTCCCAATTTCACATTTTCTTAGAGATGCTCTGTGTTGAGTGTCTTCTATGCATTACCTCATTTCAGCATCACAGCAATAGCTTCAAACACAATCCCTATTTGACAGAAAAAGAAATCAAGGCTCATGAGGCCAGGAACTTACCCAAGACCACTTTATGAGGAAGTAGTACAGATTCAGCACATTAAAAAACAGAGACACCTTAATGTCAATGTATGGCAAAACCAATACAGTATTGTAAAGTAAAATTAAAAAAAAAACAGAGACACCACTTTGCCAACAAAGGTCCATCTAGTCAAAGCTATGGTATTTCCAGTAGCCATGTATGGATGTGAGAGTTGGACCATAAAGAAAGCTGAACACTGAAGAATTGATGCTTTTGAACTGTTGTTGAGAGTTTGAACTGGTGCTGGAGAAGACTCCTGAGAGTCCCTTAGACAGCAAGGAGATCAAACAGCTAATCCTAGAGGAAATCAACCCTGAATATTCATTGGAAGGACTGATGCTGAAGCTGAAGCTCCAATACCACTTTATTCGAAGTGGCCAACTCATTGGAAAAGACCCCCAATGCTGGGAAAGATTGAAGGCAGGAGGGGAAGATGATGACAGAGGATGAGATGGTTAGACAGAATCACCGACTCAATGGACACAAGTTTGAGCAAACTCTGGGAGTTAGTAAAGGACAGGAAGCCTGGCATGCTGCCATCCATGGGGTCACAAAGAGTCAGACATGACTGAAGAATTGAACAACAACACAGATGATGACATCTGCCTGATGTCAAAGCCCAGGTTCTCAGTCTGACTCTGGATGGCATTCTTGAAAGGCCTTCAATTCAGTTCAGTTCAGTTGCTCAGTCATGTCTGACTCTTTGCAACCCCGTAGACTGTAGCACACCAGGCTTCCCTGTCCATCAGCAACTCCTGGAGCTTGCTCAAACTCATGTCCATCAAGTCAGTGATGCCATCCAACCATATCATCCTCTGTAGCCCCCTTAGCCTCCTGCCTTCAATCTTGCCCAGCATTGGGGTCTTTTCCAATGAGTCAGTTCTTCTCATCAGGTGGCAAAGGTATTGGAGTTTCAGCTTCACCATCAGTCCTTCCAATGAATATTCAGGACTGATTTCCTTTAGGGTGGACTGGATTGATCTCCTTGCAGTCCAAGGGACTCTCAAGAGTCTTTCTTCAACACCACAGTTCAAAAGCATCAATTCTTCAGCACTCAGTTTTCTTTATGGTCCAACTTTCACATCTATACATGACTACTGGAAAAACCATAGCTTTAACTAGTCGGACCTTTTTCGGTAAAGTAATGTCTCTGCTTTTTAATATGCTGTCTAGGTTGGTCATAGCTTTTCTTCCAAGGAGCAGGCATCTTTTAATTTCCTGGCTGCAGTCACCAAGATGAACTCTCCTATCATCAGGAAAGGCTTTAGATGAC
Organism: Oryx dammah; assembly: GCF_014754425.2. Classification (NCBI taxonomy): domain Eukaryota; kingdom Metazoa; phylum Chordata; class Mammalia; order Artiodactyla; family Bovidae; genus Oryx; species Oryx dammah. The sequence goes on along the minus strand of NW_024070196.1, from coordinate 58,507,018 downwards.
ACAAACTTAAATAGGTGTTATTTATCAGAGTTTACCAAGTCATATGGACACAGGGGGCCCAGCTTGTCTCAGTCTTCTTGGAATTCTTCCAGTTTGTGCACTGGGAGTCGTGCATTCTGGAAAGCTGCTCAGTCCTAGGCAAACCAGGATGGTTGTGCACCCTCCTTGGGGTCAAGGCTGTGTCTCTGCTTCCCTCCAGGCAGCCATGCCAGGGAGGGAGAGCCAAAGCCTGTGAAAATTCATTCCTCTGAAATAATGCCATTTGCAGCAACATGGATGGACCTGGAGAGTGACACAGTAACTGAAGTCAGAGAGAGAAGGAGAAATGTCATATGACAACGCTTATATGTGGAATCAAAAGGAAACGATGCAAATAAACTTACAAACAGAAAGAGACTCACAGACTTAGAGAATGAGCTTATGGATGCTGGGGGAAAGGGACAGTTAGGGAGTTTGGGAAGGTCATGCACATACTGCTATATTTAAAATGATAACCAACAAGGACCTACTGTACAGCACAGGGAGCTCTGCTCAATGTTATGCGGCAGCCTGGATGGGAGGGGAGTTTGGGGGAGAATGGATCCATGTGTATGTGTGGCTGACTCCCTTCTCCGTTCACCTGAAACTATCACAACATTGTTAATGAGCTATATGCCAATGTAAAATAAAAAGATAAAAAATAATGAGAGTGAAAATTCAGTCTTCAAGGGCTTAGAAACTTCTCTAAAGCAACAGGAAGAGATGCAGGAAGCCTGGCCAGTAAGTCAGAAGACCTGCTTCTGCCACGAATAAATTGCTTAAAACTGGACCCTATGGATGCTTCCTCAATCACTGAAAATAGATGAGACTGGGTTAAATTTCCCCCAAAGTCACCCATCCATCATCCCAGTGTCAAGTCTCCTACCCACCCACAGGGCATCCTGGTTGGCTGCCCAGGCCTGAATACACACTTCAACACACTTACTGTGTGGCTGCTGTTGTTGCTCAGCCACTCAGTCGTGTCTGACTCTTTGTGACCCCATGGACTGCAGCACACCAGGCTTCCCTGGCCTTCACTATCTCCTGGAGTTTGCTTAAACTCATGTCCATTGAGTCAGTGATGCCACCCAACCACCTCATGGTCTGTTGCTCTCTTCTCCTCCTGCCCCATGTCTCTCCCAGCACCAGGGTCTTTCCCAATGAGTCAGCACTTCAAATCAGGTGGCCAAAGTACTGAAGCTTCAGCCTCAGCATCAGTCCTTCTAGTGAATATTCAGGGTTGATTTCTTTTAGGATTGACTGGTTTGATCTCCTTGCTGTCCAAGGGACCCTCAGGAGTCTTCTCCAACACCACACTGTGTGACCTTAGGTAAGTCACTTACCTCTCTGAGCCTCAGTAAATTTCCTCATGTGTAAAATGTAGGAACCCATTGCACAATACATGGAAAATATGTATAATGAGGCTTTGGAATCCCAGAAATTATTCTGTAAATGTTATATAATACTCATTACAGATGCTTTCATGTCATTCAGTAAATATTAACTGAACATAGTACACTCAACACAAAATCCTCACGGCTTCTCCCTCTCTCACATGAAAAAGCCCAGATTCTAAATCCAAATGAATTAATGACCAGCTCCTTCCCTTCTGAAGTCTAGATTAAAGAGAGGCAGAGAGAGAGAGAGAAGCTGTGCTCTCGCAAACACACAAGCCAAAACATACATCCCGCTTTGCGCAGCCAGCCATAAATCCATCAGTGGATGACGGTTCTTCCCAGCTGGCGTGAGGAGCGTTTGGGGCTCAGTACAGTATTCCTGTACAACTGGCTGTAATTACCAGCTGGATAATTATCAGGCCAACCCATTTCCCTCAAATAACTCTCAGCTCAGCAAGCAGGGAACAGCATAAGCAAAAAAAAACAAACAAAAAAAAAAACACCTTCCTTCCTCCAACCCTATGAGCCTCCCAGGCTCCTCCCTGAGCCAACCTCAGGATGGTCCCTGCCAAAAACACTCCCTGAGGAATAAACTACCTCGCCAAGCTGAGTGTGCCAATGCCTTAAATTGTTTTATGTTTTTTGTCTCTATGAATTAGAAGCCGTTAAGAGAAGGGCCTCCCAAGGAAACCAAACACAAAATATATTTGGTTACATATGGATGGAAGAGGTTTCTTCTTGCCTTTTTTCCACCCCTCTAAGAAAGTAAGCATGAACTTTCTTTTTCTTCTTTGAATCACTGGTGCATCGGGAGCCAGGTTCTTGGAGCCTAGAGGGTGTAGGAAGCACACCCTCCTGGGTGTGGAGGAGATGTCCCCTCTATAAACACCCCTGCCCAGACAGCAGGGTTTGGCCCGGAATCTCCCTCACAGAGAGCCGGTCAAGGACAACCTCTGTAAGCATGCATGTGTGGGCGGGCAGATCCTGATGCAGAAAGCTGACGCACCAGTCCATCTCCCTACATGACCATGGCTCTTCTCCCCTGCCCTCATATCATCCCAATTACTGATTGAGATAAGCATTCTGAAGTTTGTAACTCGAACATATATCCTGCATTGCCCCCTCTCCACATGGGCAAACCCAGTGTTCCTCAGTTTTCTCATCTGTAAAATGGGAAGAATATGCATACAACCCTATGTGGTTGTTGTAATTAAATGAGATAATGTTTAGCACAGTTCTTGTTCAGTCACTAAGTCATGTCTGGCTCTTTGTGACTCCCTGGACTGCAGCATGCTGCTAGGCCTCCCTATCCCTCACTCCCAGAGTTTGCCCATGTATATGTCCATTGACTAGCACAGTACTTGGCACCTACATGTGTCCAATAAATGGTACCTACTATTACAGGTTGTGCTTTCTCTGGTGGTGCAGATGGTAAAGAATCTGCCTGCAACGTGAGAGACCTGGATTCAGTTCCTGGGTTAGGAAGATCCCCTGGAGAAGGAAATAGCAACCCACTCCAGTATTCTTGCCTGGAGAATTCCACAGACAGAGGAGCCTGGTGAGCTACAGTCCATGAGGTCACAAAGAGTCAGACACGACTGAGCAACTAAAACACACACACACGCTGTTACAGGTTACTTAGCTCCTCTTGTGCCTTAGGTTGCACAGCTGTAAAATGAGGCTCTTTAGGGGGAACTGTGATGATTAATTTAATTACATTTTCTTTCTCAGAGACTCATTGTTAAGTGTCTATTCTTTGCCTAAAAGTGTGCTGAACAGTTCACATACATTATCCTATTATTTACAATAATTTGGGAAACTCGGGATTTTAAAAAAAATTAGGAAACTGAGGCTCAGAGAAGATAAAGCATTCATTCAAATTCTGATCCTAAATCTGTCTGATGAGAAGACTGTCTTTTAAAGTGTGCCTCCGTCTAGGATGAGAATGTACAAGAGCTTATTGGGGGTTCAACTTGCTCTCCTTCCATGTTGCCTGAGCAACTTTGAGTCTATCTTGGTCTCCCTGTCTTAGGAATCAGGAAGCCCATGACAGTAGAGCCTAGAGTATGTGAGAAGAAAGAATAAATACACACCATCAATTGCCCCAGTAGAGTCCAGTGTCTACCTTGGTCTTGTGGAAATTTGGTGAAGATGTGTGACTTTCCTAGATTCTCATCACTTAGGTTACATTGATCAAGTCAATTCTCTGGGGTGTACTGACCTTACAGAACTGAAAGAGGAGAGTGAAAAAGTTGGCTTAAAGCTCAACATTCAGAAAACGAAGATCATGGCATCCAGTCCCATCACTTCATGGCAGATAGATGGGGAAACAGTGGAAACAGTGGCAGACTTTATTTTGGGGGGCTCCAAAATCACTGCAGATGGTGACTGCAGCCATGAAACTATAAGACGCTTACTCTTTGGAAGGAAAGTTATGACCAACCTAGATAGCATATTCAAAAGCAGAGACATTACTTTGTCAACAAAGGTCCGTCTAGTCAAGGCTATGGTTTTTCCAGTAGTCATGTATGGATGTGAGAGTTGGACTATAAAGAAAGCTGAGCACCAAAGAATTGATGTTTTTGAACTGTGGTGTTGGAGAAAATGCTTGAGAGTCCTTTGGACTGCAAGGAGATCCAACCAGTCCATCCTAAAGGAGAGCAGTCCTGGGTGTTCATTAGGACTGATGTTGAAGCTGAAACTCCAATACTTTGGCCACCTGATGCGAAGAGCTGACTCACTGGAAAAGACCCTGATGCTAGGAAAGATTGGGGGCAGGAGGAGAAGGGGACGACAGAGGATGAGATGGTTGGATGGCATCACTGACTCAATGGACATGGGTTTGGGTGGACTCCGGGAGTTGGTGATGGACAGGGAGGCCTGGCATGTTGTGATTCATGGGGTCGCAAAGAGTTGGACACGACTGAGTGACTGAACTGAACTGAACTGATACCACCATCACCATCAGCAGCAGCATGACCACCACCACCTTGGCTGCCACTGCCACCTCCACCATCCCAACCACCATCGTCCCAATATCACCAGCACCATCACCACCACCATCAGCATCACATCAGCATCTTCTCCACCATCAGCCTCATCAGCATCACCATCACCACCATCATCATCACCATCAGCATCACCATCCCCATCAGCATCATCTCCACCATCAGCGTCACCATCCCCACCAGCATCATCTCCACCACTAGCATCATCTCCACCATCAGCATCACCACCACCATCAGCATCACCATCATCTCCACCATCAGTATCACCACCGCCATCAGCATCACCATCACCACCACCACCACCACAACCATCACCGTCCCCACCATCACCATCCCCACCATCATCTCCACCATCAGCATCATCTCCACCATCAGCATCATCTGCCCCAGAATCATCTCCACCATCATCTCCACCATCAGCATCACCCTCCCCACCATCATC
>NW_024070196.1:58359639-58502143 GCF_014754425.2 Oryx dammah | reverse complement strand
TCACTGAGCCCAGCCCCATTAGCACCACCACCACCATGATCTCCTTCCCCGGCCCCAACCACCCCTACTCCAAAAGACCTTATCTAAGCAAAATCTAAATTTTGGAGACAAGGAAGAATTGACTTAAGAAGTAAATCAATATACTGGGTACATTAGCAAAAGTCATGAAGATGACACTGAAAATGTGACCTCATATATAATCCCCTGAAGAAGTAAGCTTCCCACCATACTCAATGCCGGTTCCCTTTATATCATCCGAGTCAGAGTTTCAGCCAAACCAGATATAAGTTAAAGACAAGAAGAGGGAACAGAAAGATGCTCAGGAAGATGGTTCAGCATGATGTCTGCAGGAAGCAAATGAGTCTTAGAATCAGGCCAGCGTGGACATGGATGTGACTCCACCACCAGCCAGGCACCTACACCTGTCTGAACCTCAGTTTCCTCATCTGTAGGATGTGGGTAATGCTGCCTGCCTCACAGCTTTGTGGCTAGGGTGAATTGTAGTCACATAAAGACAATAGCCAACACTGCTGGGCTCTCAGTAAACGCATTACTGCATTACTAAACCCAAGACCAGTCTTCCCAGGGGGCTCAGTGGTCAAGATTCCACCTGCAGTGCAGGAGATGTGGGTTCAATCCCAGGGTCAGGAAGATCCCCTGGAGAAGGAAATGGCAACCCACTCCCACTCCGCTATTCTTGGGCTTCCCTTGTGGCTCAGCTGGTAAAGAATCCCCCTGCAATGTGGGAGACCTGGGTTCGATCCCTGGGTTGGGAAAATCCCCAGGAGAAGGGAAAGGCTACCCACTCCAGTATTCTGGCCTGGAGAATTCCATGGATTGTCCTGGGGTCACAAAGAGTCAGACACGACTGAGCAATTTTCACCAGTATTCTTGCCTGGAGAATCCCATGGACAGAGGAGCCTGGTAGACTATAGTCCATGGGGTCACAAAAGAGTCAGACATGACTTAGTGACGGAACAACAGCAAAACCCAAGACCACTACAGAGCCTTATTCTCTATACACTCACACCCAAAAAAAGAGTAGCAGCTCACTATGCCTGAACCAGCACCGGAGACGTTAATTCTGGAGAACTTCAGACACTGAGGAAGTTTAAAATGAAGATCTTTAGGTTTCGTGGGGGCGGGGGGGGGATGCTGTAAGTTCTGATATGATCAGCTGTACAAAGCAGATGCCGTCTCCAGAGAATACGTCCTGTGTGGGGCACAGGATAACTGAATTCACAATGTAATTCAGCTGAGTTGGCAACTCTGAGCAGGTACAAGTAAAAACTGCCTTAAATCTTCAGTCTTGAGTCTCGCTATGTTTCTTTTCAGTTTGTTTTTTCTTCTAGGGGTCACAAAGGAAGCCCCTGATCAGAAAGGTGGACTTCTCATTTCCTTCAACAGTTCCCGTGCAACACAGAGTTTATTTTCCCATCATCAGAGGGCTCAGTGCAGAGCTCCCAATGTAGGTCCATGAGGCAGGAAGAAGCTGCAGATGGGGGACTTCTCTGCTGGTCCAGTGGCTAAGATTCCATGCTCCCAATGCAGGGGGCCCAAGTTTGATCCCTGGTCAGGGAACCAGATCCCACATACGGCAAGTAATAGTTCACATGCTGCAACTAAAGACCCCACAACAAACAGGGACCTACTGCATAGCACAGAGAACTCTGCACAATGTTATGTGGCAGCCTGGATGGGAGCAGAGTTTGAAGGAGAATGGATACATGTACATGTATGCCTGAGTCCTTTCACTGTCCACCTGAAACTACCATAGCATTGTTAATCGGCTACACTCCAATATAAAATAAAAGGTTAAATAAATAGAATAAAGATTACACATGCCACAAATAAGACTCAGCACAGCAATATGTGCTGGATCTTATTTGTGGCATGTGTAATATATATATTTAGAAATAAGTTGGAGACAGAGTTTAAGGTCCGACTCCTTCCTCTCTCCCCGCTCCCTCAAAGGAGAAGATCATTTATTTGCTTGGAAAGGGCTTTACTCACTGGGGATTCAGTGTACCTGGAAAGAGAGAGACAACAATCACCCAGGGAAAATAAACAAGAGGGCCCCTAAGTGTCCATCCATCAATGGCAAACTGAAAAGGAAGGAAAATATCACAAGTTGTTCATACAAGTTAATGCATTCAATATCAAGGGCTGCCCTTTATTCTAAAATTCTGTTCTCTCCATATTTATTATGAAAAGATTCTCTCTTTTGAAATGGAACACTAAAAGCATTCAGGTTATTACTGCCCAATGTCCACTTCTGTGCCTCTGAAGGACCAGTCTGCATTTGCTGGACAATCGGGGAAAGGGTTAGGAGGGAGGTTTTCTGATGCTGGATCAGAGAAAGAAGAATGGAAAATGGAAAGGATGGTGGGAAGTCAGCCAGGCTGCATGGCACAGAGCTGGAGTGGGTGGGGAAGGAAAGGTGAGACCAGAGATGGGGAGAAAGTAAAAACTTTGCAGGAGGGGTTGAGAGTTTGGACTTGGACATCTTTAAAAGCAGCTTCACTTCAGAACTGAAACTTTGAGGCCAGAGTTTTCACTGACTTACACATTTACAAACTGCTGGTAATTGTAGAGGGCAATTTTTTAAAATCTTACTCAGCAAAAGAAAAATAATGGCACCCCTACGTCAGTCTCCAAGGAGTTTCAGAATCACCTCGCTTGTGACTTTCCCAAGTTTGTGCCTCTTTGGCACACCACATTGATTTTTCTCCAAGGGCTGTCTCTTTTATTCTGGAAATAGTGAGGTCTCTTCCTAAGAAGAAAGTAGGAGGATAAGCTGCCTTCTGAATTTGATGAAAATCACCAATCTCAAAACTTTTTTTAAATGCTGATTATTGACTTATGAAAGCCTATATGATCCCATGTTTGGGAGGTAATAGAAATGGAAACTAACATTTCATGTTGTGGAGTAACTTCCACAGGGCAGGCACAGGCTAATGTATATTGTGTGCCTTACTTAGGGGGTGGGGAACGAGGTGATGAGACCTTTCATAAGGAAGAAATGGTGATTGATGGGGTGGAGAGGGATCAAAAATGACTCCCAGATTTTTGTCCTAAAACTACTGAATTGACTGTGGGGCATTTTGTAGCCTAAGAAACATCTGAGAACGAGAAAATAAGAGGAATAAGGGGGAAAAGGAAAAGTTGCGTTTTAGACCTGAAAAGTTCCCAGTGCCTAAGAGATAGTCAAGTGCCATCATGCAGGAAGTTTTAGGATAGATGGATTTGAAGTCCAAGAGATATATGGAACAAGAAAGAGACTTGAGTTTCAACACCAGCCATGTAGATTGTCCCATAGAATATCTTTTAATTAATTTTTATTGGAATATAGTTGCTTTACAATGTTGCAGAACACTCAGACTAGTTCCCTGTACCACACAGTCTGTTCTCATTCGCTATCTCTTTTATACATAGTATCAATATTTAACTTTGTCCTGAGACCCACCCACCATCTCACTACCCTCATGTCTTGTCCAAGTTTGGAAGACATCCGCCTTCAAAAATTTCCAATGAAAGTGTAACACACCCCTGCACCCTGCCCATCCAGGGGAGTTACTTTTGATCTCTTGTTATTTAACTCCCAGCAGACAATCGGGACAAAAATCATAATGAAAACCAATAGCCCTATAGGACCTATGGTTTTCAAAGCAGCTTTACATACTAGATCCCTCTTCTGTAACAGGATTCTTTGGGTTGCAAATGACAAGAGAGTCCATTCAAAGTAGCTTCAGCAACAAGGGAATGTTGTTGGTTGATGTACTGATTCAACCCGTACAGGAAGCCAAACCAGGAAAGATCTAGACAGTCATGAGATGTATTGGGGGCGATGCCAGCTAAGGATACAGGAAGGGGAGGCAAGAACTGACAAGGCGAGGCTTCAGATGGTGACAGCTGGGAAAGGAAGAGGGAATGATGGAGGAAAGGGTAGAAAGAGCCTCAAACCAGAGCGCAGCCCAATCCAGCCTTAGTGAGGCCAATGGGAAGCCATGAAGTAAGGAGAAAAGGCCCCGCTCTGGCTCCCTCACCATGCTCAGTCAAGGGCAGAGCAGCCCAGGGAGAGGGTAGCCCCAGAGTAAATGTGGCAGCAGAGCCAAAGTTACAGGTGCCAGAGGCTTCCAGCTATGCTGCCCCCAGGGGCATGTCTCACTGTACCTCACTGGTACTCCAGGTGGCCAAGAGAGAAGCTTCAGGCACAGCCAGCTCCAAATTTCTGTAAGAACATCATTAGATTTCCCTCTCCTCTCCTCCCGATCCTCCTGCTCTCTCTCTCTCTCATACACACACACACACACACACATACACACACACACACACATACACACACACCTCTCATCTCCCACCTCTTCTTTCCTATCTATTGGCTTCGTGACTTTCTATTTCTTCTGGGCTCAGCCGACACCAAACCAAAGATGGCTCTCAACATCAGGCTTAGATTATTCCTAGAGAAGCTCAGAATGTCTAAGGGAGGAAAACACACTCTATCCCGGGATCCACCCTGATCTCAACAGCGGACTCACGTGTTTACCCAGAACTGATCCACTACATCCACGGGGATGGCAGTACCCTAGATAGCCAGGCTGATGAGTAGCAGGGGAGTTGAGAAAGGAACCCCTGATGTGAAGTCACAGCAGAACGACAGGGAACAAAGAACGGCAGTCCACAAACAGGACAATTGATAAAGTAACACGTGACTTCTATCACCACGAAGGCTGGTGGGTAATGCGGCGGAAAGTTGATCCTTCCGCTGGGAAGAGCATACACAGAGCAAACTGAGTGAGTACCATCTTACCTACTTATTTTTTTAAATTATTCTTTAATCTTTTATTTCCAGTATAAGTACCATAATATTTTTTTAATTTTTATTTATTTCTAATTGGAATATAATTTCTTTACAATGGTGTGTTAGTTTCTGCTGTCCAGTGAAGTGAATCAGCTATATGTTTGTATATATCCCCTACCTGGGTGGGACGGGAGGTGGCGGGAGGCAGATCTATTGATTTTATAGATCATTAGTTGAAGGTTCAGAGAAGGCAATGGCACCCCACTCCAGTACTCTTGCCTGGAAAATCCCATGGACAGAGGAGCCTGGAAGGCTACAGTCCATGGAGTTGCTGAGGGTCGGACACGACTGAGCGACTTCACTTTCACTTTTCACTTTCATGCATGGAGAAGGAAATGGCAACCCACTCCAGTGTTCTTGCCTGGAGAATCCCAGGGACGGGGGAGCCTGGTGGGCTGCCGTCTATGGGGTCGCACAGAGTCGGACACGACTGAAGCGACTTAGCAGCAGCAGTTGAAGGTTAGTTTGGCCAGAACTACTACAGTTGGATTTTGTCAGGCATTGGGTTAGATATAAGGATAACAATAAGATTCTCAAAATAAAACTAATTCTGTTTTCTTGTTAGAAAAATAAATAGATGTCAGTGCTAGGAATCTAAAAATTAAACTACAGTGGTGGTAATTAACCACTTCCCAATGACATATATTTTCCACATTAAAGGCTATGAAATGCTCATCTCAGCTCTAACTGCGTGGTCTTGGGTAATAACCTCCTGGATTCTCTATCTCAAAATGGAAGAGAGAGAAGAGGAAGCCTCTATTCTTATAATAAGGTCATTGCAAGAATGAGGGCTTCCTCAGTGGTTCAGTGGTAAAGAATCCACCTGCCAATGCAGGAGACAGAGGTTTGAGCTCTGGTCCAGGAGGATACCATGTCCTGCGGAGCAACTAAACCTGTGTGCCACCACTACAGAGCCCGGAAACCACAGCTACTGAGCCCACGTGCTGCAAATACTGAAGCCTGCACACTCTAGAGCCCCTCCTCCGCAGCAACAGAAGCCGCCACAACGAGGAGTCCGTGCAGCAAGACTAGAGAGTAGCCTTCACTCTCAGCAACCAGAGAAAAGCCCGCACTGCAAGGAAAACTCAGCACAGCCATAAATAAATAAATTTTGTATATATATATAAACATGAGTTATGATCATGAAACACCCTGCACAGTGCCTGGAGCTTAGTCAGTACTCAATACACTGGTATCTAATATTATTAAACCTGTGAGATGCCATGCACTTCAACTAGCATTGGCTTCCTGCCCTCTAATACCAGTCAGCCATGCCAGCAGGCCTGAAAAAGCCCTTTGCTTCATAATCCAATAATCCCATGGAGCCCTAAAAGGGGAAGGAAAAATGTTCCAAGCCCAACGGGCTATTTTTGGAGATGAAACATCATCCCATTATTTGCAGAAGGAAAAGGGGATGGAGCAGAGAGAGGCTCTTCAAGCTATCCTGTGCCTAAAGTTAATAGCGCCTTGGGGAAGGTTCCATTAGAGGGAGAGAGAGGTTTCAACATCCTAGAACACAAAGCACCTTTACAATCGTCCTTGATTTATTACATCTCTGAGGCTGTCGTCTAGCTCTGACCACAATCCGTTTGGATCCGCCCAGGTTCCTGCTTCTGCAGATTCAAGGGCATGGCCACAAGCTCGGAGTGGAAGAAGGGTCCTGGGGATTCTCCCATGCCCTGCTCGGAGCCTGGCCCGCCTCTGGAAGCCAGGGGGAACCTCCACGTTCCTCTAGAGTCCTTCACAGCAGATTTTGTATTCCACATGTTTCAGAAGCTCATCTGGCTAACTGAGAAAGCATTTTAGGACAACAATTACAAAAAAATAAAAAGCAATTATACGAAAATTCATTTCCTTGGAGGTCATGGTCTATGACCCTCCAATTTGCAGGAGGTGATGAAGCACTGGTGTTCACTGCAGACTGATGAAATAAAGCAAATGGCAAAGAAGTGTTCCCTGAATAAATAATGGTGGGAGGAACCCACTGTTAACTTTGGCAGGTGGGCATTGAGTGCTATGCTTCACCTTTCCATGCAGAATCTATATGCAAAGATTCCTGGTGTACTCAACCCAAGTTCACCGTGGCTGTACTAGGTACCAGAATGGTGAGGGTGGCTCTCCTCGTGAGGAGAGGTTAGGGCAAGACAGCATTGAAACACACAGAATAACAAAACAATTGGGTTGTTATCATGTGTTAGACTCTCAACCTCATTAAATCCAAGTAGTTGAAATAAGGAAACTGAGGCTGCTCCCAAAACAGAAGCAATTGGCCATCACTCTCAGCTACCTACCCAACCAAAGTGATGGCCTAGGTCGCAGGAAGACAAGCACAGAATGTTCTCAGCATCCTTATGTACAAGAGCCAAACACTCAGAATGGTATAAACACCTCCCAAGAAAGGAAGAGATGACCACATGGGCTGCATCAGACCCTGGAATACGATGTCAAAAATAAGAAATAAACCATTGCTACACAACATGGATGAATCTCACAGATAGCATGCTGAGTGAAAGATCCAGACCCACAAAAGAGGATGTTCTGTCTGATTCCATTTATGTGAATTTCAAGGGCAAATTTTATCTGGGGAAGACAGAGTGGTGGTTGCCTCTCGATGGGCATATAGATTGAGAAGCAGCATGAACGAATGTTATAGGGTGCTTTATCCCCATCTGAGCAGAGGTTATACACACACACACACACACACACACAAAATGGATGATAGATAGACAGGCAGATAAACGGAGTCAGAGAAAGAGATGATGATGAATAGATCAATACAAGGGTAGATGGATGGATGGATGGATAGATATCAATAATCACTTGGCATTTGTGTTTTTTTGCACTTTACATTTTTGTGTTATACCTAAATAAATCTGAAAAGAAGAGAGGGAGGGGAGGAAGGAAGCAGAAGGACTTCAATTTCCTCAGCAAGTAAATAGCAAAAATGGAATTTGACCCCAGAACTGCCTGGATTCTGAGTACACTTTACTTATTGGGCTATTCTGCCTCATAGCTGGGCTCATGTTGACTATTGAGTAAGCATTTGTTGATGGATGGGTGTCTGTTTATGGAAACTTAGCTGCATTAGCTCACCGGCATTCAAGATTTAGATCCCAGTGAATTCCCTCTGACCTTTCCTATCACCCTTTTGAATATCTCTCGTGGTTCAACAAGGAAAATTTAGCTCCAGCAAGGCTATAATGAGCTTCCCCCACAGGCTGAAGTTTCGTGGTGAATCTGGCCTCCTGTTCTTAGGCCATCATCAGGGGAATGTGGACAAGAAGAACAGAGATAGGTATTGATCCTTGTTCATTATTTAAATGCATATGGCGGCAGGCAGCTGTGCTCAATAAAGCTCTGACAGAGACGCCTCGGGCCTGAGTAATGGCCCCAGCAACACCCAGGGGCTCCTCAAGGGACCTGGGACTCAGTTTCCCCAACTAAAAAGAGGTGAGTGTTTCCAGACTCATCCATTCAAACTAGACGCTGGGGTGGCTGTTGTGGTTACACTTATGTGCAACGCGTTCTTGGATGTTTCTGTATTCATAGAGCAGGGGCAGCATCCTGTAATTTTTCTCCTGCTAAGTTTAACATTAAAACAGAGTATCTAAGGGACTTCCCTTGTGGTCCAGTGGTTAAGACTTCACTTTCCAAGGTACGGGGTGCAGGTTTGATCCCTGGTCGGGGAGCTAAGATCCTACATGCCTTGTGCCCAACAATACCAAAACATAAAACAGAAGCAATAGTAAAATAAATTCAATAAAGACTTTAGAAATGGTCCACATCAAAAAAAAAATCTTTAAAAATAAAAATAGTAAGGATATGGGAAGCAGCCAGAGAGACGGGACACACTGGAAGATAAATGGGAGATTAAGAAATTATTCAAACCAAGTGAAGAGGCCGTGTCAAGAAGAGAGAGTGTTTCACTATTACATATAAAAGAGATAACTAATAAGGACCTACTGTGAGCACAGGGTATTCAGTACTCTGTAATGGCCTACATGGGAAAAAAATCTATAAGAGTGGGTATACGTATCATAGATTCACTTTGCTGTTTACCTGAAACTAACACAACATTGTAAATCAAGTAAGCATGCACATGTGAAGTCTCTTCAGTCCTGTCTGGCTCTTTGCAACCCCATGGACTACAGCCCACCAGGCTCCCCGTCCATGGGATTCTCCAGGCAAGAACACTGGAGTGGGTTGCCATCTTCTCCTCCTGGGGGTCTTCCTGATCCAGTGTCTTAGGCTCCTGCATTGGGAGGCAGGTTCTTTACCACTAGTGCCACCTGAGAATCTCAAATCAACTACACCCAAATTTAAAAAAAAAATTTTTTTTTATGTATTTAAAGGAAAAAGAGAAAAAGAAAAGGAGGGGAGAGTGTTTGATTGTGTCAAATGCTTTTGAGAAGTCACATACCATGAGGGGAAAAAAAAAATCCATTGGATGGTCAAGTAAAATAAGCACATCCTTTGGATTTAACAACATTATGGAGATCCTCAAGGTTCCCCCGTGTGGATTCAGGTGTGGGCAGGGAGGCGGGGGTGTAAACCAGACTGGAGAGCGTTAAGGGAGGAAATAGAGATAATGGGGCAATAGAAACAGTGCACACTGACTGTGCTTCCAACAGTTGTCGCTGAGAGTGACATCTACACCCTAGATTACACGGGTCTGAGGGAGTAAGCACAATGCTTCTATTATCCCACGTGCAGTTCCAAAGAAGGAAAGAAACCAAGTCTCTCAACAGATCTTTCTATCTAACTCTGAGGCCTGAACTTCACCTTCTGATGCGTTCAAACTTAATGAAACCCAGAGCCTTGAAGGGGTAAATCTCAAGCGCTAACATCCACACACACATTCACTCACACATACATGCACGAGCACACACACATTTTAAGAGGCTTATATACAAGCTCATAACTCTTCCTGGACATCAAATGGCTCTTTACAGGCTCCATTCTGATGACCTAAGTATCCTACAAATTAAATAGAAACATAAGGATTACATTTCCCTCGAAGTACCCCAGGCTTTGAGGAAAAATAAGAGGAAAGAAATGCCTGGATGATCACATTGTGGTTTTTTCCCTTTCCTTCATGACTCCAGACCTTTGCAAATTCACAGTCTTAGAGAGCATGCCAAACGCATGTGACATCAGCCACCACATCCCACTAACACCCTACCCTGAAGCATCTTCTCCTAAGGAAGTGGGATGACAGATCATCCACGTTCTCGTGTATAAACGAGAGGACGCAGAGCCTCACAGACCAGCCGCATTCTCAGAGGAAGAAATTCAGACACAACACTGTTTTCCTGTGAGATTCCTGTATTCACAGTGAACAGGACGTGTGACCAAGATTGGATAAAAACAGGATCATCTTGTACAGCATTCCACCACGGGAATTGACAGCTGTGGTTCTAGCCAGGTGAGTACCCATTTCCCCTTTGGTGGGGATGTACAGAGCTCTGCTCTACGGGGTTGTCCATACAGTTAAGGTGCCTTAAGGGGAACGCGTGTGAAGTAGACACTGCCAATCAGAGCAAAGCATCCCAATGGACAGCAATAAGCTCACACAAGTGACAAGTAATAGACAAGCAGAGAAGTAATCCCAGATCTTTTGCTGGAGTTACTGGGAAAAGAGGAGCTCCCTTTCTGGTGTACTTCAAGCTGTGTGTGCACGTCTGTGCCAAGTTGCTTTAGTTGTGTCTGATTCTTTGCGATCCTAAGGAAGGTAAGCCCACCAGGCTCCTCTGTCCATGGGATTCTCCAGGCAAGAACATTGGAGTGGGTTGCCACGCCCTCCTTAAGCTGGGTGAACAGTATATAAATCTGGACCTGCAGCTGCCACCTTGTTGTGTTATCATGAAGGGTAAATGTGCCAGAGATTGGAGCTCACGCAGAGGAAAGCAGGAATGAAGAGAGAACATAACTGTCCTCAATATGTCACTGGAGCCCTTGGGTGCAGCCACACCTAAATCCAAATCTGCCTTTCACTTATCCCACTGAATTGGGATTCTGTTGCTTTCAGCTGAGAATCGTGACTGAGTCAGCCTTTTCTGAGGTTCCTGCAATATTATGAGCTATCATTATTTGTGAAAACTCTTTCCATCTTTACTTTGCCTGGGGATTAATGACAACAGGGATTCCACACACCTGCGTAGTGCTTCGTGCTTTCCAGAATGCCTTCAGCAAGGGTGGACAGTCAGAGTGTCTGTCCTACTTGTTACAGCTAGCATCTGTCCAACAGCTGCTCCAACTAGCCCATCCCCATGGTACACAGACTGATAAATATTGTGGATATCACCTTTACTTTCACCTTTCGTTGTTGTTCAGTTGCTATGTCTGACTCTTTGCACCTCCATTGACTGCAGTACGCCAGGCCTCCCTGACCTCCATTATCTTCTGGAGTTTACTCTGGTTCATGTCTATTAAGTCAGTGATGCTATCTAACCATCTAATTCTCTGTCTCCTTATTCTCCTTTTGCCTTCAATCTTTCCCAGCATCAGGGTCTTTTCCAATGAGCCAGCTCTTCATATCAGGTGGCCAAAGTATTGGAGCTTCAGCTTTAGCATTCAGTTGTCCAATGAATATTCAGGACTGATTTCCTTTCAGATTGACTGGTTTGATCTCCCTGCAGTCCAAAGAACTCTCAAGAGTCTTCTCCAGCACCACAATTCAAAAGCATCGATTCTTCAGTGCTCAGCCTTCTCTATGGTCCAACTTTCACATTTGTACATGACCACTGGAAAAATCATAGCTTTGACTATTCAGACCTACAGCGTCCCATTTATACCACAAACCAAAGTGGGAGGAGAGTGTTCCCTGACAGTCCAGCGGTTTCCATTTCCCTTCTAATGCAGGGGGATAGGTTCTATCTCTAGTTGGGGAGCTAAGATCCCACATGCCTTGTGGCCAAAAAAACAAACAAAAAACAGAAGCAATTTGTAACAAATTCAACAAAGACTTTTAAAATGGTCCACATCTAAAAGAAACTTTTTAAAGTGGGAGCACAGACGAGTTGCATCTAGTCAAAGCTATGGTTTTTCCAGTAGTCATGTATGAATGTGAATTGGACTATAAAGAAAGCTGAGCACTGAAGAATTGATGCTTTTGAACTGTGGTGTTAGAGAAGACTCTTGAGAGTGCCTTAGGCTGCAAGGAGATCAAACCAGTCCATCCTAAAGGAAATCAGTCCTGAATATTCACTGGAAGGACTGATGCTGAAGCTGAAACTCCAATCCTTTGGCCACCTGATGCAAAGAACTGACTCATTGGAAAAGACCTTGATGCTGGGAAAGATTGAAGGCAGGAGGAGAAGGGAACGACAGAGGATGAGATCATTGGATGGCATCACCGACTCAATAGACATGAGTTTGAGTAAACTCCGGGAGCTGGTGATGGAAAGGGAAGCCTGGCGTGCTGCAGTCCATGGGTTCACAAAGAGATGGACACGACTGAGCGACTGAACTGAGAGCAAAGAATGGACCTTAAAGGTCATTTTATAAATGAACAAGGTAAGACTCTTAAGTGACTTCTCCAAGCTAATCAATAGCCAAACCTAGGGTGGAAATTGGAACTTTCCTTTCAAGGTTCTTTGCATCTCACTGTGGTTTATAAAGAATATAAAGATACGTTATATTTTCCCCTCACTATTTCTCAGAAACTAGGCTAAGGGATTTTCATGTATTGAATACTTAAAATAATCCTCAGGAAGTAGGTTTTATTACCCTGTTCACTTTTCATTCAAGGAATCTGACATTCAGTGAGGTGAAGTTCATTTTAGGAAATGGCAAAGCCAGGATTTGAACTCAGATCTGCTTACTCTAAAAATCCATGTGGCTCCCACTCTCAAGAACCTAGATGTAAAGTCCAAATATGCAAAAAGTTATTCATCATAGGCTTAAAAATACAGTTGATGTGATTATACTCAGATACAACATGGTTTGTAAGATCAGAACAAGGAAAGGTCAGTTGAATTTGCATCATCAGAAAAAACTATCATGTAGGATTTCAAATCAACTCAAGACTAGAGACCATTTCTGATTTTATAATACTACTGAGGCTGCCTGTAGAAATTTGGTAAAAATGCATTCAATCCTGAATGATAAATTGAGCTTGGTTGGGCAGAGACAAAGGAATTCTGGGTCAAAGGGCCAGCATTTAAAAGCATATAAGTGTGGAACTTCCCTGAAGGTCCAGTGGTTGAGAATTCACCTGCCAAGGCAGGAGACGCAGGTTCGATCCCTGATCCAGGAAGATTCCACAAGCTGTGGAACAACTATACCCAAAAGCCACAACTATGGAACCTGTGTACCCTTGAGCCCATGCTCCACAACAAGAGAAGCCTCTGCAGAAAAGCCCGTGCTCCACAACTAGAGAGCAGCCCCCACGCTCTGAAAGTAGAGAAAAGCCCGCACGGCAACGAAGACCCAGTACAGGCAAAAATAGATAAATAAAATTTAAAAACTAATAAGAGAAAAGGTGAAATGATTTAAAAAAAAAAAAAAGCATGTAAGTATGGGGAAGTAAAGCCCCAGACAACCACAATGGTGGATTACTCACCTCGAGCCAGACATCCTGGAATGCAAAGCCAAGTGGGCCTTCAGAAGCATCACAACGAACAAAGCTAGTGGAGGTGATGGAATTCCAGTTGAGCTATTTCAAATCCTGGAAGATGATGCTGTGAAAGCGCTGCACTCAATATGCCAGCACATTTGGAAAACTCAGCAGTGGACACAGGACTGGAAAAGGTCCGTTTTCATTCCAATCCCAAAGAAAGGCAATGCCAAAGAATGCTCAAACTACCGCACAATTGCACTCATCTCACATGCTAGCAAAGTAACGATCAAAATTCTTCAAGCCAGGCCACAACAGTACGTGAACCGTGGACTTCCAGATGTTCAAGCTGGTTTTAGAAAAGGCAGAGGAACAAGAAATCAAATTGCCAACATCCGCTGGATCATGGAAAAAGCAAGAGAGTTCTGGAAAAACATCTACTTCTGCTTTATTGACTATGCCAAAGCCTTTGACTGTGTGGATCACAACAAACTGTGGAAAATTCTGAAAGAGATGGGAATACCAGACCACCTGACCTGCCTCCTGAGAAATCTGTATTCAGGTCAAGAAGAACAGTTAAAACTGGACATGGAACAACAGACTGGTTCCAAATTGGGAAAGGAGTACGTCAAGGCTGTATATTGTTACCCTGCTTATTTAACTTATATGCTGAGTACGTCATGCAAAATGCCGGCTGGCTGAAGCACAAGCTGGAATCAAGATTGCAAGGAGAAATATCAATAACCTCAGATACTCAGATGACACCATCTTTGTGGCAGAAAGTGAAGAAGAACTAAAGAGCCTCTTGATGAAAGTGAAAGAAGAGACTGAAAAAGCTGGCTTAAAACTCAACATTCAAAAAACAAAGATCATGGCATCCGGTCCCATCACTTCACGGCAAATAGATGGTGAAACAATGGAAACAGTGAGGGACTTTATTTCGGGGGGCTCCAAAATCACTGCAGATGGTGACTGCAGCCATGAAATTTAAAAACGCTTGCTCCTTGGAAGAAAAGCTATGATCAACCTAGGCAGCATATTAAAAAGCAGAGACATCACTCTGCCGACAAAGGTCCATCTAGTCAAAGCTACAGTTTTCCAAGAGTCATGTATGGATGTGAGAGTTGGACTATAAAGAAAGCCAAATGCTGAAGAATTGATGCTTTTGAACTGTGGTGTTGGAGAGGACTCTTGAGAGTCCCTTGGGCTGCAAGGAGATCAAACCAGTCAATCCTAAAAGAAATCAGACCTGTATGTTCATTGGAAGGACTGATGCTGAGACTGAAACTCCAATCCTTTGGCCACCTGATGCAAAGAACTGACTCATTGGAAAAGACCCTGATGCTGGGAAAGATTGAAGGCAGGAGGAGAAGGGGACAACAGAGGATGAGATGGTTGGATGTCATCACTGACTCAATGGACATGAGTTTGAGCAAGCTCCAGGAGTTGGTAATGGACAAGGAAGCCTGGCATGCTGAAGTCCATGGGGTTGCAAAGAGTTGGACATGACTGAGCAACTGAACTGAACTGATAAGTATGAAGAAACCCTAAAATGTTCAAAATAAAAAGCCACACTGCCTACATCGGGGGTGGTAAATCACACAGTGCTTCATCAGTTGAGAGTGGTTTCCTGCAGTACTGTTTTGAGAACAATGATGAAACTGGGTAGGAAGTCAAAGCAAAGATCGCTGAGTGATGTCTGCCATGGAGACTAGATTAGATTCGAACTGGTAGCGCAAGAACCACATATCTGCCCTTATCAGATGCAGAATACAAAGTATATTGAAGAATGAGCAAGCAAGAATGCTGAAGAGCTATCTTAGGGTGCATCACAGAGAGTTATTTTCTGTAATAATGGAGTTTGGGGTTTTACTTAATGGCTGTTAGTCACTCAGATTGTGTCTGACTCTTCGCAGCCCCATGGACTGTAGCCCACCAGGCTCCCCTGTCCATGGAATTCTCCAGACAAGAGTACTGGAGTGGGTTGCCATTCCCTTCTCCAGAGGATCTTTCCAACCTAGGGATCAAACCCAGGTCTCCTGCCTTGCAGGCAGATTCTTTACCATCTGAAGCACCAGAGAAGCCCTGATTTAATGGCGAGAAGGAGCAATTTTGAGCTCCTGAAATAAAAAGACTCCAAATAAAAATAGGATCCTGGTATATAGAATAATTAGTTGACAGTTATATGAAAATTTGTTCCTGACCATCCACAACAGCTTCTGAGCCTGATCTTCTTCTCATAGAGCTAGTTGTTAGGTATCAAAATTATGCTCTAAAAAGAAGAAATAAATTATTTAGAAATTCACTCTTGGGTAAAATCTCACTTGGAAGTGAACAAGCACCTGGCTTTCATCACACCTTAGGGACTGGCTAATAAAATCCCAAATGTCACTTCCACAGCCCTGACATCTCAGTGGTCACTGGGTCATCCCAATTGCACTCTTGAATATGGTATTTCACTGAGGAAAATTATAACACCAAAGACCAATGTCTGACTTGTTCTCATCATGAGTCACCATGAGACAGTTGATCTCATCATGACTAAGATTTATTGAGCATATACTATGTGCTAGGATAAGCCTCACTTTACATTTTTGTCTCAGTTGATCCTCATGACAACCCTAAAAAAGCACCAGTGTGCCCATTCTGCAAATGAGCAAACTGAGGCTTAGAGAGGGAATACAAATTCCCCAAGGTGGAACTGATATAAAAATTGAGGTCTATCCACTGCCAAGGCTGTGCCCTTTACTACTATTGTCACCGGGGCCATGCCTCTGCTCACATGGACTCCATCAAGTCATATTCCCACTGACATCACAGCATGCAAACCACAGACAAGCCTGGGGGACTGTGGATTCTGCCCTACTCTTTTCCCAGGAGACAGCAACAACCAAGCCACAGGGACTTGGAAATTAATTTCTATGTTAACAACACCCTCAAAGTTCCTACTTTCTCCAAGAAAGAGAAACAGGAGTGTCTCACCCCAAGCAGCATCATTTCCAGGACCAAGAGTAAATATGTCTGAAGCATTAGATACTTTTCTGAAATTGGGAAAAATAAACTCATAGATCATGAAAGTGAAAGTGAAGTCGCTCAGTCCTGTCCGACTCTTTGAGGCCCCATGGACTGTAGCCTACAGGCTCTTCCATCCATGGGATTTTCCCTGCAAGAGTGCTAGAGTGGGTTGCCATTTCCTTCTCCAGGGGAGAAGAAAGTCATAGATCATGGCTGAGGTTAAACTCTTAATGTCCCAAGATCTACAAACCTTCCTGAAAGCCTAGGTGTTATTTCAATTTTCTGATACGTCTAAAACCCCCAGTTTCTAAGTCTAGTTCTCTGCTCTTATGTGATCAGTTTAGAATGGTAACAAAAAACAAAAACAAGACTCCACATACACCTAATGCCATATTTTAAATACATCTCTGAAAGGTTGAATGGTGACTAGAAAACCTCCCATTTCTGGTCCCAAAAGCCCTTGTTTATTTAACTGATACATAATAAGCCCATTTGCTTTTACCTTTAACCTGCTAAAATGCTCTGTGGTTTTCATAGATTTCCTTTTCACATGTGCAGTGATATCCACTTCCATTTTCATTACATATAAAAGCTTATACTTTTCATCAACCTTGCTTTTTTTTCAATAAGAATCCATTTCAGGGTATTTCAGAGCTGAGTAGACTCTCTCTTTGAAAGTTAGAACAGTTTTTTCCCCTCTCTATATTTGGATCTGTACAATGGGATTACTGCACAATGCCATGGAAGGGTGACGGCTTCCTAGGTGGCTCAGTGGGTAAAGAATCTGCCTGCAATGCACGAGACCTGGGCTTGATCCCTGGGTCAGGAAGATCCCCTGGAGGAGGGCATGGCAACCCACTCCAGTATTCTTGCCGGGAGAACCTATGGACAGAGGAGCCTAGAGGGTTATAGTCCATAGGGTTGAAAAGAGTCGGACACGACTAAAGCAAGTGAACATCATGGAGGTGTGAACCTTTGAAATATTTATTTAAAGAACAAAGATTTCTATGGTCCAGTTTCTAGCGCCCATCACTGTATCAGTCAGGATACGAAGGCTTTTGTTGCAGTAACAACAATCCCCACTTTCAGGATCTTGCAACAGTGAAGATCTATTTCTCATTCATGCTACATTGTTCTTGTAGGTCACCTGGGGGCTCTGCCCTATATCCTCACTCTGATACCAGGCTGACAGAGCATCCAACAGCCAGGACCTTGCTGATCACCACAGCAGACAGAAAGACAGATGTGGTCATTTGCATACCAGCTCTTAAAACGTCTACTCGAAAGTGACATATCACTTCTACTTAAATTTTTGGCCAAAATAAATCATCTGGTCATGGCCATTCCTAACCCCAACCTTCAGAAAAGAGCAAACCCTCCAAAACAAGATTAGTACTGGAGTGAGCAGCCATTTCCTTCTCCAGGGGGTCTTCCCAACTGAGGGATCGAACCCATGTCTCCTGCATTGCAGGTGGATTCTTTATCACTGAGCCACCTGGGAAGCCCAATAATGATGAACCTCATCTTTATTGACTGCTTCCTATACACAGGGGTGAGTTTAAACACTCTGCACATATTGTCTCATTAAACCTTTAGGACAGCTCTGTGAGATCAACAGCCTTATCCCACTTTAAAGACATTGAAACTAACGAATAGGAAGTGGAGTGGCTTGCCCAAGGCTAACTAGCTGGTAAAATGATGGGCTGAGACTTGAACCCAAGTAGGTAGCCTGGCTCTAGATTTTGCTAAGAGAGTAGAATTGAAGTGCACACACACACACACACACACACACACACACACACACACAAAAGACAAATGTATGAGGTGATGGATGTGTTAATTAATTCAATGGTGGGAATCTTTTCACAATATATACGTATGTCATATCATCACATTATATACTTACACTCACAGTTTTGTCAATTACAGCTAAATAATGCTGGGGGCAGGGGGAAAGACCATCATTCTTAAGTCAAAGTGTTTATATCCATCTTCTTGGTTAAGTGAAGTGAAAGTCACTTAATCATGTCTGACTCTTTGCAACCCCATAGACCCTGGAGAAGTCCATGGAATTCTCCAGGCCAGAATACTGGAGTGGGTAGCCATTTCTTTCTCCAGGGGATCTTCCCAACCCAGGGATTGAACCCGGGTCTCCCGCATTGCAGGTAGATTCTTTACCAGCAGAGCCACCAGGGAAGCCCCTCTCCTTGATTAAAGTTCTATTTCCTATTTTGTATTGGAATATAGATGATTAACAATGTTGTGATAGTTGCAGGTGGACAGCAAAGGGACTCAGCCACACATACACAGGGATCCATTCTCCCCCAAACGCCCCTCCCATCCAGGCTGCCTCGGAACACTAAGCAGAGCTCCCTGTGCTATACAGTAGGTCCTTGTTGGTTATCCATTTTAAATACAGCAGTATGTACCTGTCCAACCCACATTCCCTAACTATCCCTTCCCCTCATCCTTCCCCCACCCCCAGCAGCCATAAGTTCTTTCTCTGAGTCTGCAAGTCTGCTTTATAAATAAGTTCATTTGAATCATGTCTTTTCAAGACTCTTCATATAAGGGATGCCATACAAAGTTTCTGCCTCTCCGTTTGACTTACTTCACTCAGTATGACAATCTCTAGGTTTAGGAATTCTTTTCAATACCTCCCTCTTCCTTATGCCCTACACCCTCCATCACCAAATCTTTGCAACTTAAACCTCATCTCTCATTCACTTCTTCCCAGCTTCATATCTGCTTAGTCATAAGCCACCCTGGACTATCACAATGTTCCTTTCCCCAAACTAACTTTCCAGCTCCCACTCTTGTCCCAGTGTTTTCTCCACCCTGCAGCCCAAGTGACCACAGCTGACCATGTCACACCATTAGTGTGATTATGTGATAAAAGTTGGTCTGAGCCCCTGGATCCAGCAATGCCTGAAGCCAGCCACCCTTAAAATGTTTCTGTTTCTTTTCTGTCCTTTGCACTGAATTCACCCCAGGTTATACTTACCTCTTTCCTCTACCATTCTGGATACCCTTTAGTTATCTGTGTACCCCCAAGTGGCTTATCCAATGCCCAACATCTATTGGGCATTCCGTCCATGTTTGCCAAAGTGAGTCAATCTGGATGATATTTAGTGTCCTGTTCTAGAAACGGAGCCTCAAAGGGAAAAGCCTTGGCTTTGTCCTTAAAAAACCCACAAAATGTCACTGCACTAAGACACAAAAGACAGATCTAACAGTTGACAAGCAAGTCATGTCACCAATCCCCTTCTCCATCCAGCGGTTTTTAAGAATACTTTAGGGAGTTTTTCTCACTCCCTTAAATGTGGTTTCGCTTACTGACTCCCCAACCCCCAGGAACGTCTCTCATCTCCTGGGCCTCTTTCGTTTTCCAAACTGGAAAAAAAAAAAAAAAAGTGTGTGTAGCAAATCCTATAATTACTGGATCTGATTTTCATTTGAACTTTTCCTCTCTGACATGACTGCAAGGTTCTTTGGTAGATGGCAGGCACCAAGGCTTCAAAGTGTGTGTGTAATAAAGAATATGCTGCTGGTGTGTGTGTGTGTGTGTGTGTGTGTGTGTGTGTGTGCATGCACAGGGCAGGAGAGTGTTTGTGTACGTGTGTGTATGTACTAGTTGACTAGTGTGGGTCATTCAGTCTTGTCTGGCTCTTTGCAATCCCATGGACTGTAGCCTGCCAGGCTCCTCTCTCCATGGGATTCTCCAGGAAAAATCACTGGAGTAGGTAGCCATCCCCTTATCCAGGAGATTTTCCCAACCCAGGGATCAAACCCAGGCCTCCTGCATTGCAGGCAGATTCTTTACTATCTGAGCTACAGGGAAGCACTTTGAATGAGTGTCTGAAGGAAAGTGGCACATGTGTTTGTACATGTTTGAGTGAGTATGTGAATAGCATGTATGTGAGTGAATGTCCTTAGGATATATGTATGTATGTATTGTGTGGATAAGTGTGAGTGTATGTGTGTCTATGGGCTTCCCTGGCGGCTCAGCGGTAAAGAATCTGCCTGTGACACAGGAGATGCAGGTTCAGTCCCTGCGTTGGGAAGATCCCCTGGAGGAGGAAACGGCAATGCATTGCAGGCAGATTCTGACCCTTGTCTTACTTAGAGTGTAATGATGAAGACCGGGAAGTTTCAAGCTGGGCTTCCCCAGCTTGAATTTGGTCTCTGCTGAATCATTGTGGGTAAAGTTAACTAACCTTTTCCTGCCTCAGTTTCCTGCTCTGTAAAATGGAGAACATCCTAGAAGCTGTCTCATAGGGCCATTAACGATGATGGTTGGGTGATTTAATATATATAAAGAGCTTGGAATAATGTCTGGCTATTTAAGTGTTCATTATTGTCATCATCTCAGTCACCATCAGCAGCACCTCCCCAGCATTGAGCAAAGTGCTGGCTATAAATATAACAGGTATTGTATCTAAGTCTGCTGAGTGAATGAATGAATGAAGAAGTTCTGCATTGATAAGCTGGACTTTCCTTCCTGAGGTCTTGACATATATCATACCCTCTGCCCAGGGCACTAGCATTCATTTTCTGACTCCTTGCAGCCCTCCCTCAGCCTAACTACATTATACCCATCCTCCTAGTCTCCAGTGAAACTTCATTTGCTCCAGGGAGCTTGCCCTGACCGCCCCCATCCTCCTAGACATATATGTCCAGAGGGATCCATGCACCCTTTCTTCCTCTGTAAGTATTTATTCAATGCCTATCTTCATTATCTGGCTGGACATCCGTGAGGTTAGGAACTTCGTCTGTTTTGTTCCCTGCGGTAAAGCCAGTACCTGGTAAACAGAAAATGCTCACTGCATTTCTGACGAATGGGTGACTGAGAGATAGAGCAGTGATACTTGGGCTTTACTATGCACATGAGTCAACTAGGAATTGTATGGAACTGCAGAGTCAGGGAGCCATGGTAAAATGCTGGAACTCTGCATTAATAACTAGCTGCAGGTGATGTTGAGGCTGCTTCTCCACAGACTATACTTGAGCAACATGGCCTCAGCGTATCTACTTGTTTGAGGGTTTAGAAAATATAATTGCTTTTGTGCCAATGGATACATAGGGAATAAAATGCAAACTTCATATGAATTTTTAAAATAAATCCCAAGGTTCTGAGGGCTTCCCAGGTGGCTCAGTGGTAAAGAATCTGCCTGACAATGCAGGAGACTTGGGTTTGATCCCTGGGTCTGGAAGATCCCTTTGAG
This sequence comes from Oryx dammah, assembly GCF_014754425.2. NCBI lineage: Eukaryota > Metazoa > Chordata > Mammalia > Artiodactyla > Bovidae > Oryx > Oryx dammah. Next base: position 58,480,485 of record NW_024070196.1, on the reverse strand, counting down.
AAGAGAAGGGCTACCTCCTCCAGTATTCTCGCCTGGAGAATCCCAAGGACAGAGGGAGCTGGCAGGCTACAGTCCATGGGGTCGACAAAGAGTCAGACAGGACTTAGTGACTAAAACAACAAGAAGAAGGTTTTGAAGATGAATAGAAGTGCATCCCCAGGACCAGAGATTCTTACCCTCACTTCTCTGATATGCATGGAGTTCCTTGAAAAGAAATGTTTGAGAATTCCTGCACTACTCAGTATCTCAGTCCTAGGACAAGCCACAAAGAGACAAGCCAGGGCCAGCCTTAGAAACAGGTACACCAGTCCAAACCAGTGTTTCCTGGTTACAAAGAAAAACCTACTTTCCCCAAAACATCTCCTTCAAGCCCAAATTCCTGCAGGGCTGATAGGTCCATATAAAAGGACACTGGCTTTTCCTGGTGGTCCAGTGGCTAAGACTCCACGTTCCCAATGCAAGGACTCGGGTTTGATTGCTGGTCAGGGAACTGGACCCCATATACCACAACTAAGCGTTCACAAGCCACGACTAAAGGTTTGCAAGAGGCCACTAACAGATTCTGTGTGCCACAGTGAAAACTGAAGACCCACGTGCTGCAACTAAGACCAGCACAGCCAAATAAATAAGTAGATAGGTAAATAAGTAGATATTTTTTTAAAAATTGGGTTTTGCTGCCCAGCCTCTGCCCACCTTGGTTTCCCTTCCATGAACTGTCCCTGTGTTTTTCCAAATAATACTCCTCTGCCCGTGGCTTCTCCTGGCTTGTTCCCTTTGTCCTCCCTCCAATCCTGTGAGCCTCTCCTTTGAACTCTCTTGGCCTGAGCAAGCCCAGGTTGTTTCTGTTGCTTCCAAGCAGTGAAGTCTAACCAATACTCTATCCTTGCTCTGGGCAAATGCATCCATTCCCAATAAACAAAGCAAAACTGAAAAGAAAATCAACAATCCTGTTATAAGCAACCTAATCATTTAGAACAATATAAGATCAGTGAAGTGAATTACACAATATTCGTCGAATAAGAGTAGCATGTGCCCATTAGAATGAGTGGAGAAATCTCACCAACGTAATGCTAAGCAAAAGACTCTGGGTGACTCTGTATACAAGAGGACACAGAAAAAACAAATCTATGGTGTCAAAATCAAGATGCAGCATTTTGTCAGGGTGACTGAGACTAGGAAATAGGCCAACATCTCCTGGTTCTTGATGTGGGTATGGTTTCCAAGGATGTGTTTACTTTGTGAAAATTCACTGAACTCAGCTTTTATGATATGTGCATTTCTTTGGTATGTATACTATAGACCAATGGAAAAAAAAATGTTACTGATGAAAAAGAGTAGATTTAAAATTTTGTTACATAGAGAGTCATATGGAATTCCTCAAAGACCACCACATTAGGAAGAGGGGCTCCCAAAGCAAGAGAATAGAGAGTAGAGGCCCAGTGAACAAGACTCCGGCTTCCAAGCACAGTGACGCCAGAGCAGTTCTATTCATATGATTTTTGATACAGTAGGGAAGGAAGGAGGGACCATTCAACTATATTTGTAATGCTATATTAAAAATAAGCATGTGTGAGAGAGAACAGATACCAAGATGCATTGGAATTTTCTGCTTTAAACCATTACTCTCTCCCCATGCTCCTGGGAGTTGAAACCTCCATGACTGGGGCCAGAGTTGATCCCTATCCTGAATCTAGCACAGTGCTGGATCAGTAATTAATGCTAATGTGTTCGCTGAGTAGCTAAGAGAACTAACATGGCAAAATCAGGTTCTTTGAAACATTGAAACTCCTGGATCAAGACTTGCCTGAAGCCGTTCCTATTGCTAAATTTTCAATTACATTAAATCCCCTTTTGTGTGAAACCCAGTCCCTGCTGGATCTACGAACACCTGAAAGATGACAAATAGCTGCAGCCCCTTCATCTCTTTGTGCCTCAGTTTCCTCATCTGTCATCTTTGTAAGAGCACATACGGAAGATGAAAGAATTGTTAAAAGCACCGACTTCGGAGTCAAGAGACTTAGCTCCAAATTTGTACTCCATTACTAGGTAGCTCCAAGGTCTTGGGTGAGTTACTTTACTGCCCTGAGCCTCAGTTTCTTCATCTGTAAAGTGGGGACCATGCCTACTTGCTGAAACTGGGAGAAGTATTCAATGCATGTAGCATCAACACTCATTCAATGTTAACCGGACATGAAGCTCATTGCCCTAGCCCACCTCATAAAGATTTCATATGTGTCAGATGAGTTAAGGCTCTAGGAAAGCACTTCCCCAACATTATAGATCATTATTATTATTAGCAAGGTAAATGGATTTACAGAAGCAGAGCAGAACAAAGGCCAAAGGGAAGCAAGCTTGTTCTGGAAAACAAACCAGGGAAAGGAGGCAAACCTAAGTGTTATTGTTTAGGGCAAAGAAAGGCTGGTGCAAAATGGATGAGAAGATGGGTATTTTCAAGCTTTAAATGAACTTGTTTTCCCCCAACTCCATTCAGAGAGGAAAGTGCAGGCGGATACAATCAAAGGCTGACAAACAGCAAGATGTTTGTTCTGGTAAACACACTCATCTCTCCAAACTCACCTGAAACATTTTCTGCTTTCCTAAAGAAGCTCTTATGAACTCAGAGCCGTAAAGAATCACCTGGTGAGGGGCTGTGCCAAGCCAAGAAAAGGCCGCCCAGCCCTGGACAGTAAGAGCCCGAGGCACCTGGCTGGATGTCGTGAGGGTGACCTTCGATGGGCTTTGAATCCGCTGCCACTTAATGTGCTATCAGGGTGGCACCATGCATGTCGTGAGCTACAGATGAGAATCCTCTGACCAAGAAAGGTGCAGCAAAGTGGCAGAGGGCGAACTGAGGCTTCTCTCCAAAAAGAGGAGGGACAGACGTTTGCTGCTGGTTTTTTCCATCGTTTTATTAAGTGTCCTGTTTCAGTCATAGGGACCTGAGGTGTGTGAGGGTCTCTGTCAGCACCACTCAAAAGAAAAACAGCACAAGACCCATCTAGTTTTCAATATTCTAGCAGCCACATTCAAAGGGAGGGAGCCCGGGAATGTTCATTTTATCAAGCACCTCTTCCCAGTCGATTAAGATGCAAGTGGAGAACTGATGCCGTGTTGTTTGTTTTTTCAAACAGTGGTCTAAGGCAGCCCTTGCCCGATAGGAAGCCAATAGATTCCTCATTCATGGTAAAGGCAGTCAGAGTCGTCCGTGACTTTCAATGTTCACGAATGCATAAGTGGCCTTGGCCACTAAGGTAAGAGGACGACCTCCACTTTTAACTCCAGGGGCTTCTATTTTTGTTTGATTTCTTTCACAATGAGTATGAATTTACTTTTTAATAATTCCTTGATGTCCTTGGCCTTGATCGTAAGCAAAACTTACCCGCATCAAGCTCTTTCCATGGCTCAAACACTAAACGAAGCATTTTTCATGCGTTAGCTCACCTAATATTCACTCTCACCCTATAAGGTGGGCACTACTGTGATGACCATTATATGGATTGGGAGGCTGAGGCTGGCAAAGGCTAATAAGCAGTTGTTCAAGGTCACAGAGCTAACAAACAGAGGAGACTAGACCAGGGCTCATATCAGTCGGTCTCTAAAGACCCAGTTTTACCCTTTCTTTATTCATGTTTAGCGGTAAGAACATGTGACATAAAAGGTTCTCAATAAAGATCTGTCTCACACGTCAGCATACAAGCACCCATGGATACAAGAGGGGCAGGGGAGGGTGGGACGAACTGGGAGAGTAGGACTGATATACAAACACTGCTATGTGCAGAACAGATAGCTGGTGGGGAGCTGCCGTATAACACTGGGAGCCCAGCTCAGGATGGGGTGGTAGGAAAGGGGGTAGGTGCAAAAGGGAGGGGATATATGTGTGTATATATATATTCACTTTACTGTAGAGCAGAAACTAACACAACATTTAGCAAAACAATTATACTTCCATTTTAAAAATTAAAAAAAAAAAACATACAAGCTCCCATAGGAGCCTGGTTCATTAGTGAAGATCCAACACCCACCACAGTGCCTACCTAGCGAAGAGGAATCCATCAAGTGTTTGTTCAACGAGCGAATGAATGAGTGACATGTGCTCTCTGAGACTTGAGGAGGCCCAGGTATATAAAACACCCACTTGAGGCCAACATCTAAAGCATTCCTCCCAACTTCATCGGGGATGTATCTGAACAGCTCAGACATGCTTTCCAGTTGAAAACATTCATTTAATTAGCAGGCATTTTCCAAAACGGATGTGCCTTTCTCAATCACTGTGTCTGCGGCGGACATTTGCTGAAAAGGTGCCCCCTTCTCCCAGACATCAAAGCTTCTGCTCGCAGACCTTTCTCCCCCAATTACTTCCATCGGAGAAGGACAGCCGGGCGGTCAAGAAATCGGCCACAACGTGCAAGATGTTTTGCCTTTGTAGAAAAGATGCTTGTGGGGTAAGGTCCTTTTGCGGGGGAGGGGAAAAAATCTACACCTTGGTTTAATCTGTGTCTTTAGAAACGTTTCATTGGCCAGCACGGGCTGCTCACTGTGACTGGCCCCAAATCATTTCTCTTTGAGATCTAGCTTCTCCTCCCCAAAAGAGTATCAAGAACAATCTATATTCCCTGGTGGCTCAGACAGTCAAAAGAATCTGCCTGCAATGCAGGAGCCCTAGGTTCGATCCCTGGGTTGGGAAGATCCCCAGGAAAAGGGAATGGCAACCCCCTCTGGTATTCTTGCCTGGAGAATCCCATGGACATGGGAGTCTGGCGGGCTATAGTCTGTGGGGTTGCAAAGAGTCAACACTAACACTTTCATTGGATTTATTTCTTCCTAACTTTTGCAGCTACTTGGATATGCATTCTGACTCTTATATCAGCCTTGGTTTGACCATTATAACTCAGCTTGATTAGGAACACTATACCTTCTTCGCTCTGGAGTCCCTGAATTCTAGAGCCTGTGGCACCAGGGGCTATGGCATGGAGATAGCAACCATATTTGGGAAAGATGATGCTCCTTAAGAAAACACAATTCTCCAACCCACTGAGCTATTGCTGGAGTTGGTTGAATCAACCCCTTGCCCTAAACTTGTCCATAACTCCCCACTGCCACCTGATAATGATCAGATGCCTCAGCATGACTCACAGACCTAGATTTAGACCTCAGTTCTGCCTACTCTTGAACCTCAACCTTACCCCCCACCCCCCGGACCCCAGCCAGATAAGTTATTTTCAGTTTCCAGCATCCTGCTTCCCCACTCCCGCACCAGCCTTTTGGCACACACTCTTCCTGCTCCCCAAAACATCCTCTCTGTCCCCCCTTATTCATGCTACTCAGAATCAGTCTTCAAATTTGATGTCACTTCCTCCAGGAAGTCTTCCCTGATTATTCCTTCTACCCGCCACTGGAAGAATGGAAGAATTGAATCAAGCATGCTCCCCAGCAGTATCACATTTCACCCCCTTCAGCACTGATGGCTGTATTATAAATGCCTATTTATTTCCCTATCACTCTCAGCAGACCTGAATTCCTTAAGTGCAAGTCTCAGAATCTGGCATATATTAAGCCCTCAATGAACAACTATGTATAAATATATAAATGGGGGCAGGTAAGGGGAAGATGCATAGCATCCAGGTAAAAAGACGTTGAATTCTCCTCATTAAAATGATGGAGTTACAGAGCACTATGGGCGATCATGACGGCGGTCATAGTCCAATCCTCTCCCCCAACCCCAAGGGGCACAAACACTAAATCTCCCCTACCACAGACCCTAAGAGGAAACCAACATGGACCTACAAGATAACTCCAGCCAAACAGGTCTGCTTATGGTTCTCTGAGCAAGCTAACTTTGCCCCACTGCCTGACCCAGAGAATCTGGCTTCCCAGACAAGCCACTCGGAATGCATCTTCAAGGTCACACGGAAGTTTGGTTGAGAAGAAAAGGCAAGGACGGGAAGACAGAGATACTTGAATAGGAATGCTGTCTCTGTTTGGCTTTGAAGTTCTGGATAATTTCCTGTCCAGCAATTGCCAAAAAGACAGAGCTCAATAATAAAGCTACAGTAGTAACTTCCCTGGTGGTCCAGTGATTAAGCCTTCACCTTCCAATGCAGGAGATTCGGGTTTGATCCCAGGTCAGGGAGCTAAGATTCCACGTGCCTTGAGGCCAAAAATCCAAAACATAAAACAGAAGCAATATTGTAACAGATTCAATAAAGACTTTTAAAAACGTGGTCCACCTCAGAAAAGGTCTTTAAAAAACATATAAAAAGTAAAAAATACATAAAAAGTTAAAAATACATAAAACTACAGTGGGAAATGGGTGTCAAAAAAAAAGATCTTAAAAACCAGAAGAGTCTTTTGCCTCCAAATTTTGGAGTCTCAGGGAAAACTCCATTCTACTGTTTGCTTGCTCTGTCCCTCACAGTGCTTTAGGAGGTGAGTGGACCCTAGTATTCTTCTGCTCTAGCAAAATGGTGGTGCAAAGCTCACTGCTAAACAAGAATGACTGGGCTCTCTCAGCCTCCACTGACATGGCATCTCTTTGGGACAGTCAGTTCACACTTCTGTTTCTCAGCACCTCCAATCTCTCTCTTCCCCAGGTCATCCCACTAAGGAAAGTACGAGAGAACTCCAGGTTCAGTGGGTTTTCCTCTTGAACAGAAGAAACTTCTTACTGCAAACTGTATGCTTGAGGATAACATGTGGCTATCCACTACCTTGTGGCTCAGAGGGTAAAGTGTCTGTGTGCAATGTGGGAGACCTGGGTTCGATCCCTGGGTTGGGAAGATTTCCTGGAGAAGGCAATGGCAACCCACTCCAGTACTCCTGCCTGGAAAATCCCACGGATGGAGGAGCCTGATAGGCTACAGTCCATGTGGTTGCAAAGAGTCAGACAAGACTGAGCGACTGCACTTTCACTTCCATCCTAATCTGATGCTCTCTCTCTCCCGGGTGTTTGCACCCCATCTTTGCGCCTTTCAGGGTGTGTGATCTTCAGCAAGTGACCTAACCCCTCTGAGACTTGCCTGTAAAGTGGGATGAGAACAGAGCTCTCTCACAAATGTTTGTGAAGATGTAATGTGGCAGTAAAAAGAGAGCACCAAGCATGGCCCCTGGCTTCCACAAAGCTCCTGCCACCAGCAGTTATTATTGCTGCATCGGGGTGCACTCCTTTACTGAATGACAACATGCCTTAGACCACTGTTTTTTTCCAACTGCAATTCTGTAATCCTAACAAAGTACATCGAAGAAACAAAAATACATGTAGAACCTTGGAGGGCTTCCCTGGTGGCTCAGTGGTAAAGAATCTGCCTGCCAATGCAGGAGATGCATATTAGATCCCTGGTCTGGGAAGATTCCCCTGGAGGACAAAATAGCAACCCACTCTAGTATTCTTGCATGGGAAATCCCATAGACAGAGGAGCCTGGCAGGCTACAGTCCATGGGGTCAGAGTCGGACACAACTTAGTGACTAAACAACAAGGGCCTCAGAAAATCCACATGAGACAAAGAGCTGGTGTGCTTTGACTCCAGGATGTATCATGAAGAAGTTTTGTTATTTCTGTTGTTAATACATTCCTAATAGCCACTTGTTTCCTGGATACTTGCTTCTTCGGCTCTGATTGGCTGAGTTCCAGTTTCTTGAGGTTTTTACTGCATTTGGAAGCTATGTTATGAAAACCTTGAAGCCTCCATGAAAATGAAAACTTCCTTTTCTTCTTCTTTCTCCCCAGAATGTGGTGGCCAAATACCCCTCAGAGTTGGATGATGGTCCAACTTCCAATGCTCTGCAGCAGTGATTCCATAACTATCAGTTGTACCAGAAATTACAGCATTTTGGCATCTAAACTGTAATTCCCTGCCTTGCCTCTCACACTGAGAAGTGGTCAAGAAAAATTCTTTGTTGGTTTTGAACATTTCCCATTTTAATTCAGATCATTTGATTCCATATCCATGATGTATCTTATTTTTTCCTTCATCCAACCATCCTTCCCCATCATCCAATCATTATATTCATCTGTCAATCGCCTTCCCCATTCTTAACAATGTCACACACACACACACAAATGTACATACACACACACCCAAACTCCACACATGGTCAGCTCCCTCCTCTTCCTCTACCACGGGCATTCCTATCATTGTAATTTATAGTCAACGAAAATTTTGGTTAAAGGGTTTGAAAAAAAACAAAAATGTCTTTCATTACCCCAGGGTATGTGAAGGTGTTGTAATTACACCGCTAACCAAAGAATCTATTTTTTCCTGAATACCTAAAGGGATTTGGATAATCCTACAAAGCCAGAGTCTTGTTTTCTACTCAGTAGGGCCAGACCAAAATCCACCCACACCAAGACAAATGGGTCTTTTTTAGCTCCAGCAAGCTTCTCCAAACAAGACATCCCCACAATGTGCGAGTAGAACTCCTTGGCTTGGTCACTTTTCTCCTTCTCTTCATCTTTTGATGCCATTGTTCACTACCCAGAATCAGCCCCAAAGTGCCTGTCCACACTCTTGTCCCAAAAACCAAGAATAGCACTAAAATCAGGTCCAGGAGTAGTAACCAGGGGTGCAGTGCCATCTGCTGGCCATTTTTATAAGACAGCCTCTCAGCCCACACTAGGAAATGTTCCCCCGTTTCAAAGCTACTGAAAGAATCTGAAGGTCTGGTATGGGAACAAATAATTTTTACTGTATTAATATCCTGTTATTGAGAATAGTCATTTAGAAATAAATGTCTTCTCTTTCACTACTTTTTTAGGTATGCAAAGGAAAAAGTCAAAAATCTGGGAGAGATCGACTCGGCTTATAATTCCTTTTTTTTTTTTAATTGTTATTGTTGTTGGTGTTATATTGGGGAATAATAATAATAAACTCTTAGAAAACTCGGTTTTACACACTCGTAATAAGGACCCTCTAAATCAGCATATCATGGTTTGCAAAGGGATTTATGATCCACAGCAAGTTTACGAGACTTTAACACAATAAAGGCAAGAAAATAAAGGACAAGAAGAAAAATAAAGCTGTAATGAATGATCCCGTTTCCAAAGGAGCAAGGCTACAGCTAATGAACATATATTTTTGTGATGAGGCTGATTTGTCTCACTTGTGGATAAGCATTTTTATTTAAAATCTGATGAGTTTATTTCTTCCTTTCAGGCTACTATATTTGCGTAGTCTCCTAAAATCCAGAGAAAAGACTTTTAAATAAGGTGCCCGTTCCAAGAGAGAAAACAGAAAATGCGTCAGTGTGCTTCTTTAGAGCTTACTCTGCTTCCAGTCTTTCTGCTTTCAAATTAGACAGTGAATTGACAAAATTGACCAAAGAGAAAGGAAGGGATGCCTTTCCTTAAAAGAACTTCTGACATGTTCTTATCTGTAATATTCACCAGGAAGCGTGTCAATAACATACAGAAGTCCGGCATTCTCTTTCCAGTTGCTCTCTATGGAAGTTTTCCTAAATGATCATCTATGTAAGTGTAGACAAATATATGGAAAATAGTGCAAATTACACGCACACACACACACATAGAGGTCTGCCACGCTTGGAAAAGCCCACTCTGAAGAAGGCTTGTCCTCTGGTTGAGTACTTGTGAGTTTTCTACACCGAACAAGTCTTTGGGGTCCTAAGCGTTCCTTTTGTTTGTTCTCTGCTCAGGCTTCCAGAAGCATCAGCAAGCTACAGTCTTTACTGCAAGGGGAGGATTTGGTTAATAGTTCCTAGTATTTTCAGCCCTTTCGTTGATTTCCTTCCCTTCTAGTATTTTTAGTTCCTGAGATAAAACTCTCATTTATAATAAAGTCAGAATCCCTGGAAAACATTTCGTCAATGAAACATTCGGCTTTGCTGTCCATTATTTTATTGAATGAAGGGGTTTCCCCCCACCCCACCTTAAAACCTGGCAACCCAGCTCTGGTTATTTAAAGGCAGACACAAAGGCAGAACTGGGTGGAGTTTTTAAATATTTTAAGAAGTAAAAATCTTATTAAAAATGTTTACTCTTTGCCGTAAAATTGCCTTTCCAAAAGCACAGGTTTGCTAGGACCAAATCATTCACTTTAGGAACTAGGGTATATCAGCACCAGATTCAGTTCTGGCAAATTCTAATTAAATATATGTCTCAGCCTAAGTTTGTTTTTGTTTGTTTGTTTGTTTTTTATCATTGTTATTCATAGTCCCTGGTCTAAAATACTGAAATTTTGAGGCACGATCAAATGTTTTTAACTGAAACTAGTCTAATAAGAAGTTCTCTTTCTTTTCCTTTTTAAAGAAGTGTTATTTCTTTACAGGGTCCTTTCATTATTCCCCCAGAAATTTGGGGAGGTTTTTGCAATCACCATACATTTGAAATACCAGCTGCTAACTTCAACCCAATTTTCTGCCCTGTTTGAAAAGGATTTTTTGTTTGGGTTTAGTGGGGTTAGGATTGAGAGTGTGTGTGCGTGCGCATGTGTATGCCCAGAAAGATAGAGAAAAAAAGAGAGAAAAGCACACAAATAGTTTTGCTTTGAAGTTGCTACATAATTACTGTTAAGATCTACCAAAATGTGCTGCGAGACAGCCCTGCTTTCTCAGATCTGGTGATTGAGCAGGCAAGCAGCGCCCGGGAAGATTTAAGGATGGATATGAAATGGAAGCATCGGAAGAAATGCAACCAAGGTAGACGGAAAGATGTTTTCTGTTGTTTTCTTGTAGAGACGTATTAGGCAAAGAGAGGGCAAGGGGAGGAAGGGATACTGGGGAAAAAAAAGAAAAGAAAACATTTATGGAGAAAGGGCCAGAAAGATATAAGAACTGAGGGGGGGGGGGGGGGAGGGAGGAAAGAAAGGAAAGAGGGAGGGAGGGGAGAGAGAAAGAAAGGTACTGAGCTGTTTTATCTTCCTGTGCTTCCCTATTCAAAGCCCTATGTCCTTGGTGGAGACATTAAACCTTACATATGGAATACAGCAAAAAAAAAAAAAAAAAAGAGGGGGCAATATAGTGAGTTTCCCTTGTTCATTTCCTTTGTTGGATTACTGACTTGGAACATCTGAAGAGAAAACGGTCGCAAAGTTGGAGAATTTCTTCTTTCAGCAGGCTCTTTCCGCAAAAGTTGTTTATGTCACAGTGCCCCCTGGAGTATGGCGGGGAAGGGACCCCTAATGTCCCCCCTCTCACTCCCTACTCTTGACTTGTTTTTCTTACCATGGAGAGGGGAGGAAGGGGGAGGAAGGATTGGAAAATTTTGAAACAATCTCAGAAGCTTTTGAAGAGCTGCCACTGGCCAGAGGAGAGGAGGATTTCGAGAAATGACTTCCGATTTATTTCGGATAGTTAGGGGAAAGGGGAAGGAGGGAATAAAACCCTTCCTTCTCTTCATTTTTTTTTTCTTCCCCCTTACCCCCTTAATCCTATTTTAGTTGAGGTCTGACCTTGGAAATTTCCAAAAGACTTTAATCTCCTGTACTCCAAATTGCTAAAAGGAGCTCAAAGAGAGCGTGTGTGCGTGTGGGTGAAAGGCGGTTTTAAATTGTTTATTTATGAATGGGTTAGACTTTCCTGATAGTAAGAATGTTAACTAGTTCACTAGGTACTCTCGGTACATTTAAGTCTTTTTTAGTTTTTCTTTTTATTCCCTTCTCTCTCTCCCTCTCTCTCTCCTTTTTCAGACAAATACATTTAATCACCAAAACATAGCAGAGAAAAAAATGATCTTCAGTTCTGCCTTCTGCCTCTGGGCAGACCTGACCCACTTGAATGTTAATATTCTCAGATAACTAGGAAATGCCATTTAGCATTTTCTATAACTACATGGCTGTTCTCCACCCTCCAACTCTCCCAGAGAAAACAAATTACCTTCCTGTAGCAAGAGGGGTGGGGGCGGTGGTGGGGGGGGGGAGAGGGGAATGGAGGTGGAAAACCCAAGAGAAGAATCATTTCCATACACAGCTCCCAGATATAAAGGAAATCCAGGCTCTATGCTGATCTCAAATTTAGGGAGGTACGAACTCATTGAAATCATTAAGCATTTCATTTTTCAGATGAAAGGCTCTCCTTTTGCGTTACTGGGGAGAGTTCTGATGTAATCTGAAGTGTCACACTGGAGGGGTCTTGGTGATTAAGTCTTTTCCATTTCTTTCATTAAAGGGCCGATTTTCCTTAGGTGGGTTATAACTTCATTCCAATCTGAAATTTCACCCACCCACCCTGCAAAAAGGTCTATATGTACGACCAATTTTTAGAAAGAATAACAAATCCAGTTGTATACTTATTTTTTAACTGCTTTTGATTTTATTGAACTACGAAACACAGAAACCACTTTGCTGTCATTCTCAAAGGTCCATTCTAAATCACGAGCTACGTCAAGGTATAATTACTCACATTTAAAACATTCTGTAATTATAGGAGGAAAGAATAGAAAAGTGGCTTTAAAGAAAGGAATTGTTGGAAGCAATTGACTCTCAAGAAATGTCTGTCTTTCATAAAGTTCATAATTTCCCAGTAAATTCTTTTAAGTTAATAAACATATTAAACATAAAGAACGTTAAAAGCACTCCCCCCTCCACCATCTGCCACCACACATACACACACAGGGAAAAAAAAACCCTAAATTCTTTTAAAATGTGCATTTTTTTAAAGACCTCAGAGACGGAAATATTTCTCAGGAAATGTCAAACATGAGCGTCTACATAATATCTACATGAAATAATAAATCAAACTCAGCTTTTTTTTATCTGACAAAACACAATAAATGAGTTTGGAACATTATTTTTGCACACGCTTTTTAGCTCTCAAAAAAAAAAAAAAACCTCCAATAATAGATAATGCCTTATTGGGAAAGATAACGTGTTTTCTTATAACTTGGTGGGAAAAATTTTTTGATTTGCCCTTTGTAAAAGAAATTAGATATATATTTGGCATGGGGGGGCAGGCAGAATATAATGTTTCACTGTGATACAAGCCAAAAAAAACCCAGGAAATTCGAAGTCCAACTGATGTTCATCTAAAAATTCACACTATTGTACCCCTTTACTGACAACAGATTTAAGAGTCCAGAATGTCTGGGGGAACATTTCCTGACTTTCAACTTCTCATGTCTAAACAGTAAATTGTTATTTAAACTTCAGCCAGTCTTAGAAGAACTGCTCCCCCGCCCACCTTTTTTTTTTTTGCTTCTTATATTTCTCCATGTATATTTTATATCTTTGCTGGTCCTTGTTTCACATCACCTGAAATGTATACATTATATTGCATTTTAATCCCAGTGACGGATAGGCTTTCTGGGGAAACTGAAATCTTTTTTCAATGAAAAGAGTATTTAACAAGAGAGGAGAAGAATCATAGCAGCGGGATTTCCAAGCTGAGAGAAACCAAGGATATAGAGCAAATAGAAATGGAAAGATAAATCAAATGAAAAGGTTGGCAAATTGGGGGGTAGGGAGACCCCAGATTGTGTCCATGGCCTTGCTTGGGGCTGTGCGTAGAAAAACGTTAACCATCAGGGACTCATGCCTTTGTGTAGGTTTCAGTTACAAAATCAAATTATAGAACTTAACACGCTGTCAGGAGCCCTTGCTAAATATTTAAACCCTCAAGTTCCACACCATTTGTGAATTCCAGATCATTAATTTACTACTGGATTGTTAATTACAACGGAGTAATGGAAAACCGGGCTTGTCGATTTTATGGACACCGCTCCCATACAAGTGCCTGTTGGTACTTTCAGAGGCTAAAAGCTTAAACTTTAACTACATTCTAAGTATTTGGGACTGGGGTGAAAGGGGGACCTGTGAGTAAATGCTTTGAGCAGGTAAGTAGTTAGTTATTAAAATGGGCTTTGAAGCCCTCTCTTGGTGTATGTCTGCATATTTTAAGGGTCCCAGTAAAAAAACAACTTTTTTTTAAATGCACCTAATTTAGATTTCATTGAATTTTCTGCACACACTGATGTTAGGATATTTTGGTGAGTTTAATTCCCCCAACACTTCTGTAAGAAAGAAAAGAAACTCTTTCTCGAAGAGATTTAGCAAGGGAAGAGAAATCCTTTTTAAAAAGCTTAGAGAACAGGGAGGGGGTGGAGGAATAAGTGGTAAGAAGGCTTTAATTTCTAAAGCTTTAATCCCAAAGGAGAAGGACTATCTACGGAAGAACTGAAACTAATTTACCTGAATTCCTTTGTCACTGTCTGGCTCTCCACTATTAAATGATTCTTTTCACTAGCCAATAAAACTGAATCCAAAGCCTGTTTGGGATGGAGGGGTGGTACCAGACCTACCCACTCCCGCAAAATGGAAAGCCAGTTTCCTATGCTATTTGTTTTAGTTTCCCCAAAAGCATTTTCAGAGAGAGAGCTGGGAGTTCAGGCCACCCTACTTGGGTCTCACTTAGGGAAACATGGGGGAACGCGTTAGCTCTTGTTCCCGGAACTGAATGCTTCCTCAGTGTATCCCAAAAAAACAAAGAGAAAGTACCTGCATCTTAGGTTGACAAACCGGTAGCTGTTTTGTCTTTGTTTCCCTCTCATGGGCTGTTTTAGGATCTCTGCCAAGGCAAAGGGTTGTGGAAGTGATTGCTGCTCTTCAGAAAACAGTGCAGACTTTCTGCAACTTCATATCTCCACCTTTGTAAAACAACAGATAGAGCTACCGCGACCATCTGGAAGATGTCACAGAAGATGTTTACAAAAGTTTGGGTTGGGGGGGGGTCCTTAAAAGCAAGTAGCTGTATAAAAATACTGAGTTGGTTTTTTTTTAACATCATGACAGCGACTTTCATTCTATTCCTGACATCCCGTCGGTCAGGATGGCAAAGAATATACGAGAGAAAGCATTAAAACTGCCTAATCACGACTACTAACAAGGAAAAGTACCCAGCATAGAGTAAACACTCAAGACCTGTTATTTAATTTTAATAGAAGTAATAGCCTTTCAAACTCTTTTGTCCCACCTTGAAACTAGAAAGGGCCCCTCTGCCTTTTATTACAGGAAATCAAGCTGAGGAAGAAATGAAGATAAGATAAAACTGCTCAGTAATCACTGTTCCTGGGTTTTCCAACCTCGAGTGAGGTTTTGAGGCCTTGATTCAAAGTCTCTTTGCCCAGACAATGACAAGCACCCAATTGAAAAATGGATGAAATAAAGCTTTTCGCTGTTCTCCTGTCCAAATTGGATTGGTTGCCCAATTTGACTGAGTGCTTAGAAATTAGTCAATAAGGCAACTAATTAATAATTTGACTGTGCGGGGGCGGGGGGGGGGGGGGAGGAGAAGTCAATTTCTCAGCTGCACACAGATGTAAGTCAGAGGAAATCTTGAGGCCCCTTACTACATAATTCTAGCAAAAGCTTGTTGTTTTGAAAATCTTGTAAGCTGATTTAAAACAGAAATTCTGGGTTCAGTTTACTTTGTATTAAGCCTTTTCATCTCAATGAAATAATATAGTGGAGAGAGATCTCAGTGCAATAATATAGTGGAGAGAGATGATATACAAAGGAAAAGAACAAAGCTGTGAGAGTTAATACAAGATACAGTAAACATATATTCTCTATAATACATATTTATAAACTATACTGTGTAATAATATAGTCATTATAATCATAGTACAGAAGGTATTCACTATGTCCTAGGTAGGTGCTGAGTAAGTACTTTGAAAATGTTATCTTATTTAATCCTATGAGGGAGGTGCTATGATACTATGACCCCCAATTTACAGGTAAGGAAACTGAAGCCCAGAGAGGTCAGCCATTTAAAAACCAGGATCATATAACAGTAAAAAGAAACAGCAAGATTTTGAACACAGAGCCACAGATTCCAAATGCTGCTTTCTTATTCCTCTCCTCTAAGACCATGGAGAAAATTAACCAGTGATCTTGTTGCCAACTTTCTTCCTGCTTAAGGGAAAACTAAATGACTTCAAAAACTGGCCCTAATTTGATGTTTGTCCATGGACAAGGCATGTCCCGCTGGACCTCAATTTTCCCTGGACAAAGTCAGAGAGGTCCTCTAACAGCAGCTCCACAAAATCACCTTATCATTCCACACTCCAGGCTCTATCAAGAAACATGTTTTCAAAAACTTATCAGATCTTCTGTCTGTACCCACAGATGACAAAACTTGAAAAGACACTAAGAATTTTTGTTTGTTTGCTTGTTGCATTTTTTAATTTTTTATTTTATATTGGAGTATGGATGATTTACAATGATGCATTAGTTTCAGGTGTACAGTGAAGTAATTTAGCTATAATACATAAACATATATCTATTGTTTTCAGATTCTTTTCCATGTAGGTTATTAGAGAGTATTAAGTAGAGTTCCCCATGCTATACAACAGGTCCTTGTTGATTATCTATTTTTTTAATTTTTATATGGAATATTAATTGATTTACAATGTTAGATTCAAGTATACAGCAAAGTGATTCAGTTATACATATACATGGATCTATTCTTCTGACACTAGGGTTTTTCAATCTGGACTAGACCTTAAGAGATTGTTTAGAGAAGCTTCATCAAGTTGTTAAGAACAAGAGTAGTCTGGGTTTAATTCATACTCTACAACCCACTAGGAAAGTGGGCCTCAGTGACCTCACCTGTAAAACCAGAATAATGGGATTAATAACACAGACATAAATACATATCCCATAGAGTTGTGAGGGTTAGATAAGAAAATGCTTTATATAGTGAAGGACACAAAGCTAGGAACATTGGGGATGCTCAGTATGCATTTTCTACAGTAAGAATGATGGCAGTATTGTGGTGGTGGTGATGGTGATGGTGGTGGTGGTGGTGGTGATGGTGATGATGATGGTATAGTAAAAACGGTGATGGAAATGATGATGTTGGTGACAGTTGTGACGCTGATGGTGATGATTCTGATCATGAAGGGAATGATGGTGAAATTAAGTCATTCAGTTAATAGCTGAGGAACCTGAGACCCCCCCCCACCAAAATTATATGCTAATAACCAGCCTAGCCAAAACTAGAAATCCATCTCCCTGGAGCTGGCCCACTGCCTCATGCTAAAAATAAGTGGAGTAGGATTTGGCTGAAGGAAGCTGGGAACAGCAGGTCAGGTCGTGGCCGAGAATCAGCATGGTTTTGGCGTCCCCTCCACCCTGAGCTCATTTTACCATGCCAGAGAAATCACTCTGTCCTCACCAGACCTCGTTCACTGCCTTTTATGGATGATGACACCTCCTGATGTTTAACTGAGAGGTAGGGGAAAAAGTGAGGTCTAGCAAGCTGCTTTTTAAACAGTAGCTCCCAGTGATCTTATTGTATTCTGAGAAATTCTCCCACAGAGTTGACTTACTTTCTGGTTTCAGCCCAAGAGACAAAATAACCTACTGAATTTGTCCATTTAATTTTCCAGATGGGGCTAAGTGGTCCCTCAAGGAGCTTGAGATCAAGCCAGTAAGAAATCAGATCTGAAAGAAAAACCGGAGCATGAGAGAGGGGAGAAGTACATATATTTCATGCCGAGCAGTAACAGAATTGATACTTTGGGTCAGCACACATCCCCAAAGAGCACTGACTCTTCCCAATAAGGAGAGTAAAATTAGTTGTAAGATTTAAAGGAGCTCTATCTCAAGGGACAGCCATCCCAGGAATTCAAAGCTAACACATAGGAAGAATAGGTGATGCTATTTCCCTTAAGGTACCCATGGCAGACATTACTAACAGATACTGGCATCCTCCAGTAAGCCCAAAGCCTCCTCCCAAGGCTTCTCACAGAGCTCTAGGCAGCCATGAACAATCGATCAGAGTGGACACGCAGATGAAAATGATTTTCCACTTAGTGCATGGGAGCAAGACCCCGTAAATGATTCATAAGGTCTTGTGCTGCTGAAACAACCATTAAGTGACTAGGTCAGGGGAGAGGTTACAGCCATATTTAGGCCTCCCAGTATAATCACATTCCAAACACTGTGGGTGATATTTCATTCATTCATTCACTCATCCACACATCCATTCATTCATTCACTCACTCATTTATTCATTATTCATTCATTTTCTTATTTATTCCTTCAGTCACTCATTTTCCCAATCATTCATTCACTCATGCCCTCTGTCATTCTTTCTTTAACCAATATTTACTTATTCTGCATTCTATGTGCCAAACTGTCCCCCATGCTGAAGACCTAAATGTGAGCAAGACAGACTCAACCCTGTCTACAGGGAGAGTATAGAAAGGCCAGCATGGGGTGAGGTGGAGAGGTGAGCAGGGGGAAAAAAAGGGTTGGTTTTTTGGTCACAGAAAAAAAAATGTTACATGTAACAATTACATAACTCATTATTTCTTTTTAATTGTGGTCACTGCAACAAAGAGTAACATTGCATGCTCTGAGAGCAGAGAGCAGGGACTCAGCTTAGCCTGGTGGGGAAAGGTGAGGATGGGAATCCTCACCTCAAAAGTGTCCCAGAGGAAGAAACATTTGAGGTAAACACCGAAGGATGAGGAGATAACGAGACATAGAGGGGAAAGGGTTTCCAGGCAGAAGAAATGGCTTCTGTAGAAGCCTGGAAGGATGGAAACATTTTCATCGCTGAAAATGAGAGACGGTCAGAGGGACCAGAGCCCAGGGAAGGCTGGAAGGCGTGGTGTTAGACGATGCTACAAAGGAGAGCAAGGGGCAGTGTGCCCTCCCAAACATGAGTCCCAGTGTGACCCTCACCTGCTAAGAACCCTTCAGTGACTGCCCCCTGCCCTCACAATGAACTCCAAACCCCTCACCACATTCTGGCTCCAATCACCTCTCCATATCACCCCATGCCAGCCTTTCTCCCTGAAGACACTGAACCCAGATTAAACACTCAGTTTCCAGGCTGGGAAACACTGCGCTGTAAGCCCCATCGGAGCAGAAACAACGTGTGTTTTGTTTCCTGCTGTGTCCCCCGTGCCCAGGGTCCTGGCGCCATGCCAGGCACAGAGATGAACTTGAGAAATACTGTAAATGTACGAATGAGTGATCCTTTGACCCCAACCTTGGCATAGTGCCCCGCACAACGCACTGAAGGTTTAAACGTTAGACAAGAGCGGGGACGAAAGAAGAATGGAGGGAGGGCGGGGAGGGAAGGAAGGAAGAAGGAAAGGAGGGAATGAAGGCAGGATGGAGGGAGGAGGGGGAAGGAGGGCAGGAAGGAGAAGGAAGGAGGCAAGAGAGAATGGGGGGTGGGTGGAGGGAAGAAGGAAGGAAGGAAGCGAAACATCTTATGTGAGTATTGGGAAAAGGTCATGCCATAACCAAGCTTTTCGAAGCTCTAATTCTCATCCTAAAAGACAGTGAATCTACATATTTCAGAACAAATGATTGTTAAAAAAAAAAAAAAAAAGGATTCAAACTCACCAACCTGGCAACACAGGGTCCGGTAGGGAGAAGGAGGCCCGACTGTAAGCAAGATGGGTGGGGCCCATTTGGACGCTTCCAGCCAAAAAGCATTTTTGTGGCCTCGTAATTTCTGAAAGCTCTTGGCGAGGCTAACTGACTCCAGGCTCAATCTCCTGCAGAGATGTCATCTCTGCCATCCCCTCAGTTCACTATCACTCAACCTAACCCAGGCCAGGCTGTTGGCCGGGCCTTAGTTTCCGCGCCTGTAAAAAGAAATCCTTGGGTTAGATCATCTCTAATCCAGCCCTAACACTGTGAGTCTCTCATAGGTTCTCTTCCTGGAATCCCTTCCTATCCATCCACCTCAGCTCTGAAAATATTAACAATCATAATTACTATAATAATAGTAATTATTCTTACACTAGCTACCACTTACTGAAGCACTTTGTTTTCCATCTTTGCAACTGTCACATAAGGTTGATCTATGATCTTCATTTTACACAGGAGGAAACTGAAATTCAGAGAGGTTATGTACCTTGCCCAAAGTAACACAGCCAGGTAAGGGAAAAGCAGGAATCTGATCTCAGACATCTTTAAACCCAAAGCCCATCCACCCCTTCCTTTATCCATAAATCTAACAGGTCCCAGCAGGACAGATGTTTACTGAACACAGATATAGATTCCCTAGTTAGTGTGTGAGGCAGGGGGGAAAACAGGCAAAGGAATATGTATGGTAGGAACATTATTATTGTTTGCCCAGCCTCTCTTTTTCCTTTCTTTCCGGAGCAAGGGGTAAAATTGTCTTTCATATAAATACAGATTATGGAGTTTTAGGGGGAGTGCGTCAAAGCTGTATATTCTCACCCTGCTTATTTAACTTCTATGCAGAGTACATCATGAGAAACGCTGGACTGGGAGAAGCACAAGCTGGAATCAAGATTGCCGGGAGAAATATCAATAACCTCAGATATGCAGATGACACCACCCTTATGGCAGAAAAAGAAGAGGAACTAAAAAGCCTCTTGATGAAAGTGAAAGAGGAGAGTGAAAAAGTTGGCTTAAAGCTCAACATTCAGAAAACGAAGATCATGGCATCCAGTCCCATCACTTCATGGGAAATAGATGGGGAAACAGTGGAAACAGTGTCAGACTTTATTTTGGGGGGCTCCAAAATCACTGCAGATGGTGACTGCAGCCATGAAATTAAAAGACGCTTACTCTTTGGAAGAAAAGTTATGACCAATCTAGATAGCATATTCAAAAGCAGAGACATTACTTTGCTGACTAAGGCCCATCTAGTCAAGGCTATGGTTTTTCCAGTAGTCATGTATGGATGTGAGTTGGACTGTGAAGAAGGCTGAGCACCGAAGAATTGATGCTTTTGAACTGTGGTGTTGGAGAAGACTCTTGAGGGTCCCTTGGACTGCAAGGAAATCCAACCAGTCCATTCTGAAGGAGATCAGCCCTGGGATTACTTTGGAAGGAATGATGCTAAAGCTGAAACTCCAGTACTTTGGCCACCTCATGCGAAGATTTGACTCATTGGAAAAGACGCTGATGCTGGGAGGGATCAGGGGCAGGAGGAGAAGGGGACGACAGAGGATGAGATGGCTGGATGGCATCACTGACTCGATGGACGTGAATCTGAGTGAACTCTGAGAGTTGGTGATGGACAAGGAGGCCTGGCGTGCTGCGATTCATGGGGTTGCAAAGAGTCGGACACGACTGAGCGACTGAACTGAACTGAACCTCTACCATCCTTTTAGTTCTAATAGAACCACCAAGCACACAACCCTCCCAATGGCAGCAGTTGTGGGACCTAGGTCACATGACCCATCCTGCACAATTATAGTACAATATTAACCATTGCCCCGTCACAATGATTGGTGATTGGTTCTGAACATGTGACCCAAAACAGCCAGTGACCCCTGCTTCTAAGTACTGAAGGAAAGGCTTTCTCTTTTCTCTAGAGCCGCTATGCTGATTCAGAGAAGGCAATGGCAACCCACTCCAGTACTGTTGCCTGGAAAATCCCATGGATGGAGGAGTCTGGTAGGCTGCAGTCCATGGGGTTGCAAAGAGTCGGACATGACTGAGCGACTTCAGTTTCACTTTTCACTTGCATGCATTGGAGAAGGCAATGGCAACCCACTCCAGTGTTCTTGCCTGGAGAATCCCAGGGATGGAGGAGCCTGGTGGGCTGCCATCTATGGGGTCGCACAGCGTCGCCCACTACTGACACGACTTAGCAGCAGCAGCAGCAGCAGCAGCTATGCTGATGTGATAGAAGCTTCAAGTTTCCTGTGACCTTGCCCCCATGGCTGCCCCACCCACAAATACCGTGAAAGGGAAGCCCTCCCTGTTAGAGAGAAGAATGTGGCCAACAGAGAAGCTGAAATGAGAGTCAAGGAGAAAGGAACGCTCACCCCATAGATGGGCTGCTGAAACCAACTCCACACTTGTCCTTCCCAGTTACTCAGCCAGTAAGGGCCTGAGATGTGATTCAGCTACTTGCAATCAGTAGAGTCCTAAGAGAATTTTTGACCAGCATTGCATATTTGTGGCGATATCCCATCACATACCCGAACACAGTATGTTTGATACCTAGAATTGTGCAAAAAGACCTGGTAAAGGGCATTGAGGAGGAAAAGAGGCAAGGAAGAAATATAGACAGAAAAGAAAAATTGCCAAATCACCATTTCCTTCCCATCCAGTCTTGGCTCAATCTCTGACCATGCTCATGCATTCATATCATCTGGGCTTCAGTTTCCCCAGAAAATCATGTCTTCTCTTTACCAAACAGCTTTTTTTCTATGTTACCTCATTTATTCCTCACTAAAACCTGCAAAATAGAAAAGTTATATCCATTCTGCAGAGGAGAAAACTTAGCCACAGAACAATTAAATTACCACATAATTAAGTGGCAGAGCCTAGAGTTTTGAACCAAGATCATGTAACTTTAAAATCCATCCCTTTAAAAAACAACAACAACAACAACAACAAAACTACTTCCAACAGTCTCCCCTGTCAATGACACATTGGTTTGGATGCCAGCACTTTCAATGGAGTTCTTCTTCTCTTTCTGCTCTGATATGTCAAGGGTTGCCTGTGCCTGAAGATCTAAAATTAACCAGGCACATCCTGATACAAGAGGATGTTTCTTTTCAGCAGCACAAGAGCTTACAGGTAGTTTGATCCTAAGAGGAAATATCCCCAGGACAGTGGCTGGCAGCAAGTAGTAGGTTCCCTCCACTTCCAGAAATCAGTGCCTGTGTGTGTGGAAGGCAATTAGGACAGCCCACTTCTTAATACAAAGGTGAAGATATGAACATGAGGATGTCTAGTGGGTATCGAATAAAGCCGGACAGAGGCCTTTGAAAGCAGACAAGAAGAGGAAAATGACGTATAATATTGTCACTCACACTGCTTTAAACCCCCAAGCCAGAAGAACTTTTACATCTATACTCAGTGTTACTTTTCATCCTAGGGAAGAAAGAGAGGGTCTGCTGACCCATAGCAATCTGTACCTAGACTCTCTACTCAACCAGAATTTATTGAGCACCTACTATATGCCAGCTACTGTTCTAGTTACTGAGGACACAAGGGTGAACAAGACTGCTTTCCTCAAACCCGCTTTCTGAGTCATAGATCTGATCATGGCATACTCCCTGCCTAAAACCATCAATGGCTCCTCATTGCCCACAGAATCAAGTTCAAAGCCCTCAATGTGGTGTACAAAGCATTTCATTGTCCAGTCTCTTCAGTTTCATCTCTTTCACGTGCTCACCATCCCCAATCCTCCCGATTCATGCTGTAGCTATACTAAAATATTTTCAGTGCCCCCTGACTCCCAGTTTTCAGACGCTTCTGCCCATCTCCCTTAGAGCACTACTCTAACACCACCAGTGTCCTCTCGCCCACTCCC
Organism: Oryx dammah; assembly: GCF_014754425.2. Taxonomy (NCBI): domain Eukaryota; kingdom Metazoa; phylum Chordata; class Mammalia; order Artiodactyla; family Bovidae; genus Oryx; species Oryx dammah. The sequence goes on along the minus strand of NW_024070196.1, from coordinate 58,457,267 downwards.
TGGTTGTCTCACTCTTACTTATCCCTCAATATACAGGTGACCTCTTCTGGAAGTTTTCTTGACCCCCTATCCACACCAGTGTTAAGCATCATTTTTTTTAAATTTAATTTTACATACATTATTGGTTTTATACATAAAACAAATAAAAAAGCAAACTCCAGTGCTTTGTCACAACTTAAATTTTTTTACTACTATTATATTTTGCTAGAGTAGAACTTATATTTTACTGGTGGTAGAATGTATTCATTAAAAACTCCAAACTTCATATATATCAAAATGTAAAGCCCTTAGCTTTACATAAAATAACAATTATTTTATCAATTATTATCACTATTAAATTTTATCATATAAAATCTTCCCTTAAGTTTGTGGCACTTTCTGTATCAGCAGAATAATTTTATTTCATAAACTATTCAAAAAATGAATAAATACTAACATCAGTCATCAGATTTCTGGACCTTAATGTCAAAAATGAAATTATGTTCTCTGTATGAATCTTTTCTTCTGTAAACTTTTTTTAACTTTTTATTTTATAGTGGAATATAGCTGATTAGGGCTTCCCTGGTGGCTCAACGGTAAAGAATCTGCCTGCAGTGCAGGAGACACAGAAGATGCGGGTTCAATTCCTGGCTCAGAAAGTTCCCCTGGAGAAAGTCATAGCAACCCACTCCAGTATTCTTGCCTGGAGAATCCCGTGGACAGAGGAACCTGGTGGGCTACAGTCCATAGGGTCGCAAAGAGTTGGGCACAACTGAAACTACTTAGCATGATTAACAATGTAGTGATACCTCCAGGTGGACAGCAAAGGGACTCAGCCGTATTCTCCCCCAGACTTCCCTCCCATCCAGGAGTGTTAAGCATCTTTAAATGATAGCGGTGTTTTGTTAGCCTCCCGTCTCTCTTTTCCTCCTCTAGTAACAGAAAATCCTTCCTTCTACGGAGAATGCATTCGAAGGCATTCAGTGGGCTATCCCATGCTCTTATCTTAGCCACAGATGACTTGAGCCAGGAATATCACCAAGCTATCACTGAGACCCCACTAAACGCTAAATGCCACAACAGAAGGACAGACCTCCATATGTGTAATTATGGCTGTTTTGCTTCCCAGGTGGCACTAGTGGTAAAGAATCCACCTACCAGTGCAGGAGAGTAACAGACACAGGTTCAATCCCTGGGTCAGGAAGATCCCCTGGAGGAGGGCATGGCAACCCACTCCAGTACTCTTGCCTGAAGAATCCCATGGGCAGAGGAGCCTGGTGGGCTATAGTCTGTAGGGTCAAAGAGTGAGACACAACTGAAGCAACTCCGCATGCACAGGAATAAACAACACAACATTGTAAAGCAATTTTCCTCCAATTAAAAAGCAAATTAAAGAGAGAAAAGGATAGATTTGTTTGCTTTGCTGTCCTGACCTCAGCACCTAACATGGGTGGAGAATCCACAGGTAGGTTATCAATAAATATATTTGAATACACAAATAAGGAAAACTTCCTTTTACATTTGATTAAGCTAAAAACAACTGAGGTTTTCTACCACCAAAACATATTTTAGGTCACAGAGAACCAAATTTCCGTTTTAAAGACCTGGATTCAAATCCTAGATTTGCCATCTAAGAACTCAGTGGCATTGGGCAGGTGGTTTACCCTCTTCAAGGTTCAGTTTTCTTGCTTATAAAATGGGATTTGAACTTGCTGGGACTTCCCTGGTGCTCCAGTTGCTAAGACGCCATGCTCCAATGAAGGGGACCTGGGTTCAATCCCTGGTCAGAGAACTAGATCCCACGTACCAGAAATAAAGATCCCCTGTGCCCCAAGGAAGATCAAAGATCTCTCATGCTGCAACTAAGACCTTATACACCCAAATAAGTAAATAAAAATATTTTTAAATAAAAATTGTAAAAAGTAAAATGAGCCTGCTTCATTGGGATATGATGAGAGATAAACAACACTGTATTTGCAGAATTCTTAGGGCAGGCATTGGTACTCGGTAGGAATCAGTAAACATTCGTAGTCTCTGAGATTGTATTTAAACTAAGGACTCTAAGCTGAATTTAAACTAAGCTCCAAGCATTAGAGCTTGCCTGTTCAGAAGAGTTGCAACTGGACATCTGTTGACATCAGAAAGATCCATCCACACTGTCCCCTGACCAAGCAGATCTGCACTGGGGACTAAATAGTCAACAAAAGGCACATTTTGCAGCCTCAACTAGTCAGGAGTTTCCCATGATGCCTTAAGGAGCATCAATTTGCCACATCCTCTACCCTCGTCTGCACCTCGCATCAACCTGGATTGAAATGGCTACAATAAAAGACAGAGAAATGCCTGCTAATTATCTCCCCCATTTTGTGGGCTTTGAAATGCTTATCTTTGCCATACTTTTCTCATGGGATGTGATTTAGTCAAGTGTTTTAATTACCTAGAAACTCTGAAACATTGGTGGTGTTTCCTTGGGTAAGCGTGGTTGTTCCTGAAAGGGATGACTAAAAATAAGGCTATTTTTAGGAGAGAAAAGTGGCTCATTTCCTCTCTGTCAAATTCAATTAGCTTCTTTCACCTACCAAAACATAGCACTGAATGTACCAGAACACCGTTGCTTGGTGCCCAACTGCGGACTGAAGCCCTGTTGGTAGTACTGCCTTATGGGTAAAAGCATGAACTCTAGAAGCAGAAAGACAAGTGAAGTGACCTTGGGGAAGTTAGCTGAACTCACAGAGTTAGTTTTCAAATAGGGGAAATGGAGAGCCATAGTTGTGCTGGTTGATGTCCCAGTTTCAGCTGCCATTCTCCCAAAAGCAGACCCTACATCATGTGTGTGGGTAACTTATTCAGAACATGATCTCAAAAAGTAGGAGTGAACTAATGAGGAAGGAAAAAGGATATTTTTTAAAGTGCATTATCAAGGTCTGTGATATACACAACAGAGTCTTGATTTTGCACAGAGTATTTATTCAACAGTCCATGGTTAGGTCCCTGCACTTCTAGACAGAACTTGGGTGCCACCTAGCAGGCTCTTAGAGCACCAGAGAAGGTCCTGGGACAGAAATGCAGAAATCCAGAGAACAGGTCCTTCAGACTGTCGACTGAGGTGTGTCTGAGTTCTCAGGGAACTGTCTGCCACTGCTGAGGCTGAAATCAGAATTGATTGGAGGAGATGCAGAAAGGGGAGCCACAGCACCTGGGACCTCTACCCAGAATTCTTTGACAAAAAATAAAATAGATGAACATGGATCCTGGCAGATAATAAGCAACTCAGTGCACTCAATGAGAGCTGCAAGTAGGTGTGTTGAGTAACTCGGTGACTCCACAAGAACTACGTGGTCAACTCAAAATAGCAGGTGAGTTTCCTCTCATGTGCCAACTCTGATCAAGTGGCAGTGGCTGCCTTGAGCCCTGTTGAGGCAAGGCTTCTGAGATACCACCTGTGCTCTGTAGGAAGGAGTGTGGTGATGGAATATTGATATCTGCCATGAAAATGGGGTACATATACTGCTAATCTTGTATGGCCAATACTTAAGGTATATTGATTGTTTCCATCTTCAAGCGTTTCATTTCACACTGAGAGGTTAAGTGTCCAATCCATGTAAAGTAAGGACAATACCTGTGCTTGACCTTCTTGACTCACAGGAAGACTTTGAAGTGGTAAATTTGAAAATGCTTTGGAAACACATAGGATACACATAAATGTGAGAACTTCCCAGCCAGCTCTCTCCTCCCCACTTCATGGGGAGGAACCCTTGGGAATAAGGAGGTTCTCTGAGAAGATATTATTGACTATGCCAACGCCTTTGACTGTGTGGATCACAATAAACTGTAGACAATTCTGAAAGAGATGGGAATACCAGACCATCTGACCTGCCTCGTGAGAAACCTATATGCAGGTCAGGAAGCAACAGTTAGAACTGGACATGCAACAACAGACTGGTTCCAAATAGGAAAAGGAGTATGTCAAGGCTGTATATTGTCACCCTGCTTATTTAACTTCTATGCAGAGTACATCCTGAGAAATGCTGGGCTGAAAGAAGCACAAGCTGGAATCAAGATTGCCAGGAGAAATATCAATAACCTCAGATATGCAGATGACACCACCCTTATGGCAGAAAGTGAAGAGGAACTAAAAAGCCTCTTGATGCAAGTGAAAGAGGAGAGTGAAAAAGTTGGCTTAAAGCTCAACATTCAGAAAACTAAGATCATGGCATCTGGTCCTATGGCTTCATGGCAAATAGATGGAGAAACAGTGTCAGACTTTGTTTTGGGGGGCTCCAAAATCACTTCAGATGGTGATTGCAGCCATGAAATTAAAAGACGCTTACTCCTTGGAAGGAAAGTTATGACCAACCTAGATAACATATTCAAAAGCAGAGACATTACTTTGCCAACAAAGGTACATCTAGTCAAGGCTATGGTTTTTCCTGTGGTCATGTATGGATGTGAGAGTTGGACTGTGAAGAAGGCTGAGCGCCGAAAAATTGATGCTTTTGAACTGTGGTGTTGGAGAAGACTCTTGAGAGTCCCTTGGACTGCAAGGAGGTCCAACCAGTTCATTCTAAAGGAGATCAGTCCTGGGTGTTCATTGGAAGGACTGATACTAAAGCTGAAACTCCAGTACTTTGGCCAACTCATGTGAAGAGTTGACTCATTGGAAAAGACTCTGATGCTGGGAGGGATTGGGGACAGGAGAAGGGAATGACAGAGGATGAGATGGCTGGATGGCATCACCGACTCGATGGATGTGAGTTTGAGTGCACTCCTGGAGTTGGTGATGGACAGGGAGGCCTGGTGTGCTGCGATTCATGGGGTCGCAAAGAGTCAGATACGACTGAGCAACTGAACTGAACTGAACTGAGAAGATAAACCTGGTTCTCTTTTTATTACTTAAACACACTACATGAGCCTGACTGATGGTTAGGGGACACTTGTTTGCACCCCAGTGTTCACAGCAGCACTATTCACAACAGCCATGTTATGGAAGCAACTTAAATGTCCATCAACAGGTGAATGGATAAAGAAGATTCATGTTTTGTTACTCAGGGAAAAGAATGAAGCAATACCAGTTACTGCAGCACAGATGGGCCTGCAGAGTGTCATAATCAGGTGAAGTAGGTCAGAGTGAGAGAAACAAGTAGCATATGATAACACATATATGTGGATTCTTAAAAACGCTACAGAAGAACTTACTTACAAAACAGAAAAAAACTCACAGGCACAGGAAACAAGCTTATGGTTACCAAAGGGGAAAGGTGGGGAGGAACAAATTAGAAGTTTGGGGTAAACAGATACATACCACTATATACATAAAATAGATAACCAACAATGACCTACTCTTTAACACAGGGAACTATACTCAGTATCTTTTTCTAAAACTTTTTATTTTATATTTGAGTATACCCAGTTAACAATATTAAAATAGTTTCAGGTGGGCAGCAAAGGGACTCAGTTGTACATATACATGTATCTATTCTCACCCAGTACTCAGTATCTTTTAATAACCTATAATGGAAAAGAATCAGAAAAAGAATATATATATGTGTGTGTGTGTCTATGTATATATATACATAGACACACACATACATCTTAAACTAATAAAACATTGTAAATCAACTATACTTCAGCAAAAAAAAGTTTGTTAATTATATGACTTGCCTCGTACCTCAAAGAAGGGCTAAGCCCCACAGCGATTTCTCAGTACTTTCTCTGTTGCTTTAGCTGTAAGTAGGTGCTAACCCTTGCTACCTAATTACCCTTTGGTCTGATCATCTTTCCCCCAGAGTTCCTATTCACTGTTTCCCAGTGAAGAGTGAAATAAGGTGGCCCTGTCTCTGGAATTTAGACTCATGAATCCTCCCATTTCCTCCCTGACCCTCTAGAATTCCCAGCTCCTTCCCTACTCTGGGTCTTCAGTCCCTATAGAGGGCTCTTTCAGGGGTTCCCCGGGGAGCAGTGGTCCCCTCCATTCAGGCCCAACCCAAGCAGACCAGAATACTTCCTGCCAGGAGATTACCCAGAGAGACCCAGCCCTTCACCTTTGCTCTGAGTTCACAGTCAGCAGAAAGCACCTGCAATTCTTCAGCCTCTCTTACACGTATATTCCTGCCCATTGGCTGGGCTCACAGCTCCAGCTGATGGAAGCAAACCAGGGACTTGATAAGCAAGGAAACACATGTGGAAACCCCCGCTGCCAGGAGGAGCAGAGGGGAGGGCTGACCTCACTTATTCCTAGAAGTTTCATGCCTGTTGTTCAAAAAAAAGGGGGGGCATATCTTCATTTTCCCCCATAATATATCTGGTGGATGTTCAAATTCCAATATAGAGAAAATAAAGACCTTTCTTTGATCTCACTTCCCACAGGTAACTATAGTTAGCAGTTTAATGTGTCCTTCCAGACTTTAAAGACTTTTTCTTAGATAAAAAGAGTATACTACATATATCATCTTATAATTTATGTTTTTTTCACTTAAATGTAACACATTAAGATTGTTTCCCATTTTTAATTGGTAATCTGTCCAAAAATGTAATTATTCTGAAAATTACCAGAAGAATGTTCGTTTCGAATAATGGTAACCCACACTGTAGTCAAGGTTTCCTTTTTTTTCCTGCATTTTTTTTCTCTCAATATAAAAACCATTTTATTTTCTCAAAAAAATAAAATTAAGAATATTTTAAAAGATACTTTCCTAATTTTCAATATTATAAACAACATAGCAATGGATATCTTCATTCATATATCTTCCACACTATTCCTGTTTGTTTTTTTAAGTCATTTCCTGGAAATGTGATTTCTTGGTCAAAGGGACTCATGTGTTTAACACTCTTGATTGACATTTCTCAGTCCTCTAAGTCTATTTCTCAATTTGTCAACCCACCAGCAGGATGTGAAAATGCCAGGTTTTCTACATGCTTGGCTTACAAATAAAGATACAGCGTCAGGATTATTTTTAACTTTTTATTTTTAAATAACTGCAGCCTTACAGAAAAGTTTTAAAATTGGCAGAGAGTTCTCATATGCCCTTCACCCAACTTTAAATGTTAACATCTTATATAACCAAAGTACGATGAGCCAAGCCAGGAAATAATACTGTTGCAATGCTATCAACTAATGCACAAACTCTATTTAGATTTTTACCAGTTTTTCACCAATGTCTTTTCTCTGTTCCAGAATCCAATCTGGGAATTGCACATTACATTTAGTTGTCATATCTCTTCAATCCTGTCCAATATGTACGAATTCCACTGTCTTTCTTTGCTTTTCATCACACTTTGAAAGCAGTATGGTCATTTATTGGGTAGAAAGTCCCTTGATTTGGATTTGTTGATTTCTCCCATGATTGCATGGAGGTTCTACATTAGAGGTAAGAAGGCTACAGAGACAATAGCTCGTCCTTCTCAGGACATTGCGTCAGGTGATTTAAGATGCTGTGATATCTAACTTACTGGTAATATGAACCTGGTTCGTTTGGTTAATATGGATGTCTACCAGCTTTCTCTGCTGTAAAGTTACTATTCATCCCTTTGTGATTAATAATGTCTTGGAGGAGATAATGTCGTTGAGATTAGGCAAATATCCTCCTCAAACTTTGGCCCACTTGTCTTAGTACCCATCTGTGTGTCTTGTCAGATGCAGCATCTTTTAAAATAAAACTTAAAAGTAGACAAAGCATTCCTGATTAAATAAGCAGTAGTTAGTGAGATTGGTAAGTTAACTTGGAATCTATACCTGAGGAGTGGGTATAAGCATGTGTACCCACCCTGGAGGATGTTTTCTGTATGAAGAGCACTGCAGCCTGACCTACCACGGGTGGACCAGTAATCTGCCAGTCTCATGCTTGTGGGGCTTCCCTGGCGGCTCAGTGGTAAAGAATCTGCCTGCCAGTGCAGCAGGCAAGGGTTCAATCCCTGGGTCAGGAAGCTCCCCTAGAAGAGGAAATGGCAGCCCACGCCACTATTCTTGCCTGGGAAATCCCATGGACAGAGGAGCTCGGCAGGCTAATCCATGGGGTCACAGAGTCAGACATGACTGAGCAACTAAACGACCCATGCACATGGAAAGTGGCTTGGAAGATGAAGCATCCCACCATCTCTCTCTCTCTCTCTTTCACTCCTTCTCTTTTGCTCTCTCTTTCCCTTTCTTTCCCTTTCTTCCATTTGTTAGCAGGGTCACCCTAGGCAAATTACTTTCGCCTGCTCAGTGCCTCAGTCTCACTATCTGTAAAGTGGGAATGATAGCAGCACCTACCTCATAGGGCTGTTGGTAGGATTCAGTGAGCTAATGATTGTACCATCTGGCACAGAATTAGTACTGAATGCACAATAGCAACCACTAGTATTGTGTAGCTTATCTGGTTGTTCCTGGCTGCTCTTAAGGAATTTCTCTTCTGCCTTCAGCATCCAGCAAAACCCTCTTGTATCACTGCTGCTCCCAGAAGGTGAGTGATCGTGGGGAGATGATGAAAGGTGTAGGTTCCCTGGTTCACATGTCATTACCTTTTCCAGTGATGAATACCAAATAGCAACACAATTCAAACAAGACACTTCACAGACCCCCACCTTCCATCTGCCTTAGTTAAGACTGTTTTTGTGTGATTGACAGAGGCCCAACTCAACAAGCTTAAGCCAAAAGGGGGAAGGCTCAATTTACTGAAACAATCTATAGGCATATGCAAGCTTCAGGTGTGGTTAGATCCAGAGGCTAAAGTGAAATAATTAGAGCTTGAGATCTTTCTTTTATATAGAATCTCTAATCTTACTTCTTCCCAGATACAACTTCAGCAGACAGAGAGAACTTCTTTGCCAACAGCCCAATAAGTCCTGGAATGGAATCTGGGTAACCTGGCATGATAAGCTATGACCAGGCCTGCCTGCTGAAAAGTCCCAAATGAAAATCTCCTAGGTCTACAGCAAAGGTGCAGATAAGAAGATATTGCCCCATAGCTGAGTTCAAGGCCTAGAACCTCAGAGCTTGACCATGTGGTTTCTGAGTCAGAGAAACTGCCTCATATATAATCAATATTGTGCCTAGGTGCTGACATGATGGAATATAAAAGACACAATTCAAACAAGATACTTCAAAAAAACAATGATTCTCTATTCTTCCCACCTTTGACATAGCAGACATCCCACTGTACTGAGACAACCAGAGGTCACAGAGACCTCAATGAGATAATGACTCACATTCACTACCTACAGGCCTCTAGCCTTTATATCCTTCATACTGTTTATCAACTGCTCTAGTAGTAAAACATAAAAAGTAAAAGCCACCAAGTCCAAAGAACTTACTGTTGCCCATCCTCAAACCTGGACTAAACTTTGTGGTTCAGTCTCACACACCTAGGTCATTTGCTGTCTGCTGATCCAGCTACTGAGGCCAAAGGGATGGAGTGCTCTGATTGATCATGTTTCTGCTCTTTAACCAATCACTGAGGCCAGAGGGATGAAATGCTCTGCTAACCCCCTGGACTAGGGAGATGGTGTCCATCCTACTTGAACCACTAGAACTAAGAGTGGGGTTTTCCCAAAGAAAACAAGGAGATGGATGCTGGAACAACAAAAAGTGACAGATTACAGCATTCCATTTGTGCTAAAAGAAACAATTTGGGGGGCTCATTCCTGCCTCCAATTCTACACTCAAGGAGGTTGTCTCTCTCAAAAGATCCTAATTATCATCCCCATTACCATTTCCAATACTTACCTTGTAGGGGCATTCAGCTGGGTTGCTCAGAAACACATCTGCCAGACAGATCTTCTGGCACTCAGGAGATCTGGACTGAGGCCAACTGTGCTGATGCAGACCAAACTAATTCTGATCAGTTGTTGATGATCTATAGTGCTGTGTATCCAGATCTGAGCTCAGAGTGGAAGAGGGTGATAGTTGATTAGTGATGTCTCTCCTGGGCATGAGCAAGAAGGATAGGAACATGTTTGCAATGTGTATCTTATCATAAAATATCTCAATGATACTGTCCTGCTTGCATATGCTAAAATCCAGGTCAAGGCAATAAACTTTGGAGCAACACATTGTACGTACAAAATAAAGCTTTGAATACAAGCTTTGTCCTATCGAGGAGATTACTTCTAACTGGGAAGACTGGGCATTTAGGAAAGCATTTGGACGTCATAGACTCTCAGCCTCAGATATTCCCAGTGACTCCTGCCCACTTCTCCCAGGTCTTCAGTTGCAAGGAACATCTACAGCCCTGATTGAGAAGCTCTCTCTGCTCTTGTCTATGAACTCGGGATCCCTTTATAGAGTGGCCCCCAACCTTTTTGGTACCAGGGACCTGTTTCATGGAAGACAGTTTTTCCACACACTGGGTGGAGAGGGGTATGGGATGTTTCAAGCACATTACCTTTATTGTGCACTTTGTTTCTCTTATTATTACACCAGCTTTCCCTCAGATCATCAGGTAGTGAATCCCAGAAGCTGGGGACCCCACTTTATAAGGCACGCTGTGTGGGTGCTAAATTGCTTCAGTCGTGTCTGACTCTTTGCGAACCTATGGACTGTAGCCCGCCAGGCATTAAGCCTTACAAAGCCCCAAATAGAGACTCCCTTCTTGATGTAATCAGAAGACAGAAGGGCACTGACAGAGAGAGAAGACTGTGCATCCTGAACACAGGCCCCTTTGTGAGTAAACCTTCAGGACAGGCACATTGAGTGCCTCCATTGTTCATGCCAATGGCCAGAACAGGAGCTGCTCATGGAGAAAGCCTCCGGAGTGGCACCAACACACACACACACACACACACACCAGTGGAGAAGAGCTTGTTGGCTGGCACTGATGACCCCAAGATGCACAGGAGTCACCTGGGGATCCTGTTCAACTGCTGAGCCTCATTCAAGAGATAGGCAGCGGGGCCAGAGATGCTGCAGGTCTAAGAGGCTTCCAGTGGTCTTGGCTCCAGAGGTTTCCAGAGGATGCCAATGGTCTCGGCTCACTTTGGGGAGCAAGGGGCTGGGTTGTGGACAGACTAGATGCTGTGGGAAGAGAGAGAAGAGGGCTGGGGAGAGGAGAAACTGCACTGTGTAGAGGAAGAGAAGGAAAGGAAATGAGTGATGTTCTAAATATCTGCACAGGCACCAGCCTAATGATGCGTGGTTAAAAATTAAATTAAACGTTCCCATCTTCCTTCTCCCTTTATTCCTTCTACTTTAGAAGTAATATAGAATTTTTGTTTCCACCCACTCCAGTATTCATGCCAGGAGAGTCCCATGGTCAGAAGAGCCTGGCGGGCTACAGTCCATAAGGGCGCAAAGAATCAAACACGACTGAGCGACTGACACTTTCACTTTTCACCTCTCACCCAACCTAACCCCCACACACAGACACTTTCAAATGGGGAAACCGAGGGTTGGAAAGATAAGTAACTGGTCACAAGTTACACTCTGGGTAAAGATTCAAGCCAGAAACCCAGACACCAGCCCCTGCTTGCCTATACCCACTCCTCCACGTTGCGACATGGAACCCAGAAAGGGACCTTGAGAAGACTTGGGGGCGTGTGCAGAACCAGCTTAAGGGCCCTCGTCCAAAGGCCTCCAGTTTCTCAAATAATAAGGCCAGTTGGAAGCTGTTAACACAGATGGGAACCAGCCAGCAACAGGTGAAAGGCCGCCCAACTAGCAGCACTGTTTCAAGCCGTAGCACACTGCTGGCTTCCTCTCTCCAATTTCCAGGGGCCCAGTCCCCAGATGCACCTGCCAGCAAACAAGCAGCAGCCACAGGGGAGGCATGGGTCTGCCCCACTCTGCTCCGGCTTCCATGTTCTCCCATTTCCTGGAGCCTCTTGGGAGCACAGGTTCTCCAGGTTAATATATGGTGCTAATGAGGGGGAGCCGGCGGGGAAAGGCAAGGTCTATTTGATCCGGGGCTTGGAATGAAGCCAGGGTCCCTCTGGCCATAGAGTCTCTCTCCTTCCAGGTTAGTGGGAGATTAAGATGTATAGTCTGCAAATGGACTAACCTTTTCCAGGCCTCTTTAATGAGGCTTCCCATAATAGGGCCATTCCTCTTTCTTGCGTATGTGTACACATTCACACACACATACACATACACATTCCTTAACATAACCCATATGGAAATAAAAAACCTCTCCCTGGCTCTAGTTTTTAAGTGGATGCTATAATGGGCAACACTTTTTTTTTTTTCTTCAAATGAAAACTCATGGTTCAACAACACGCCTTTCCAGTGACTTAAAAAGGTAGTTTCAGCCAACTGGCTAGGCCCCTCTTAGAGCTCAGTTTTATGGATAGTGCGCAATCAACTAGACTAACAGTTCCAATACTTTGGATACCTGATGTGAAAGAGTCAACTCATTGGAAAAGACCCTGATGCTGGGAAAGAGTGAAGGAGGGAGGAGAAGGGGGTGACAGAGGACGAGATGCTGGGATGGCATCATTGACTCAAGGCACATGAGTTTGAGCAGACTCCAGGAGATTGTGGAGGACAGGGAATCCTGGAGTTCTGCAGTCCATGGGGTCACAAAGAGTCGGACAACACTGAGCAACAGAACAACAATGACAGTCCCCCTAGGGGCTAGGGGGAACCCAGCACAAAGTATGGTAAAGTTCCTAAGAAACATACTCCGTCCTGGGACTCTCTCTGGATGGAGCACCATGAGCAGCTTCTAACCCTGGGTCCCTACAGTAAAGGAACATTATTATGTTCTATATCATTCATTGAAGTTCCCTGGTGGCTCCGGCAGGAAAGAATCCGCCGGCAATGTGGGAGACCTGGGTTCAATCCCTGAGTCAGGAAGATACCCCAGGGAAGGAGTGGCAACCCACTCCAGTATTCTTGTCTGCAGAATCCCATAGGCAGAGGAGCCTGGCAGGCTAGAGTCCATGGGGTTGCAAAAGAGTCAGACATATCTTAGCAACTAAATAACACCAACTATTATCTATATCAGGGCTGCGGACAGGAACTCTCTGGAGAGTTTCAACTCCATCTCAGATCAGAGGATCTTCTAACCTTAAGCTTCCCAGCGAACAGGGGCATTCTCAGGCCTGTCTCAGACACATGAGCTTCTGAACTCAGATGTCAAAATGAGCAGTGGCTCAAAGTTGAATCGTCTGACCGCAGAGTAATAAAACTAGATATTACTTTATTTTTTAAAACTCTGGCCACTTAGAAATTTAAAGGCACATCCCAAACAGCTTGAGACAAAGAGGAAATCAAACCCAACAATTACAGCAAAGGAAATAACAATAATGAGAATACTGTGTATTTTAAAAATCACACAGGAAATGCCCAAGGCTGTAATCAGAAGTGCAAGTCATAGTATTAAATGCTACTGTTATTGTATTTTAAAGGATACAAATAAATGAGCTGAGCATCAACTCAGGAAATTAGAAAAGACCAAAGAACATAGGGAAAAAATACAAATAATTATTAACAAAGAAAAAAGGAGAAATATGTGAGTTTAGATTTTTTTTAATCCAGAGCAAAGATACAAAACTCTGAGGGGCTAATCAAGAAAAATAAATAAGCAAGATACATATAATTAGGAGGAAGAGAGTTGGTGGAATAACCACAGTGATGGCAAAGATTAAAAATAGCAAAGCCTCTTAGTCATGTGCAAAAATGTTTGCTGAAATATATGCAGCATGTGCAATGTTCATGTTTTATTTATTAAAATAGTTATTAATATTCCTATATAAAGCATATTTGAAAATGAATTTTAAAACTGTATGATAGAAAAATGAGCAAAGGGCATGAATAGGCAACTCAGAACAGAGTGAATACATATAGGCAATGGGCATACCAGAAAATGCCCAAGTGAAGTCGGTCAGTCGTGTCCGGCTCTTTGCGACCCCATGGACTGTAGCCCACCAGGCTTCTCTGTCCATGGGATTTTCCAGGTAAGAGTACTGGAGTGGGTTGCCGTTTCCTTCTCCAAAGCCACACTGTAAATCAAAGAAGAAAACAAGCAAATGACTGTGATGCCATCTTTCCCGCTATCAAATTAGCTAAGTTTCGTTTCTGAGGTGGTTCCTACTGTAAACGGCTACATCCAGTGAGAACAGAGATGAGCTGAGCCAGGTGGTCTCCCATCCAGGTAAGTGTAATGTAAATTACTAAAAGACTCCTCGAAAACATTCCAGGTGAGTGTTTGGCAATTTCCTTTAGATGGAAAGGTTTCAATCATAACTCTTCTTTACAACTGCTTACAAAGCAAGACCTGATTCCTGCACATCTGGAGTTTCCAAGATACCAAGAGTCAAATTTATAGTGCCCAGGGATGAGATCAAGAGTAAAAAACTCACTTAATGCAGGAAACCTAAGAGATGCAAGTTTGATGCCTGGGTCAGGAAGATCCCCTGAAGAAGGAAATGGTGACCCACTCCAGTATTCTTGTCTGGAGAATCCCATGGACAGAGGAGCCTGGGGGGCTATAGTCCCTGGGGTCAAAAAGAGTCAGACATGACTGAGGCGACTTAGCACACAAGCACACAAAAATGAGATCAAGCCAAGAAGGAGAATGCCTGGCTCCGGGATCCTGTTCTGCCACCAGCAACCTAGATGGACCTTGACAATTCTTTTAATTTCTCCTGAGTAATGCAGGAGCTAAATTTGACCTCTAAAAGCTTTCCCTCCCCCAGTCAAAGCTGACATATTGTTTCATTCTCTTCTCAGCGCCAGGATCTTCCCGGTGTGTTTAAGATGAGCATTTCTGCATAAGAGGCAAGAGAAAGAGTAATGGAATGAGAGTCAAGAAAAAATGGACATAAGTAAATTTTGTTTAAAAATTAACATAATATCTATAAGGGAACTATTTTATTATCAAAGTAAACGATTGTTCAGAATCATAAAACACATTTAATCAATAAAACTTTAGTTCTATATACATTTATAGAAAAAAGTTTAAAATTTTTGAATTTTAAAATATTTCCTATGTCAAATGTCTATAAAAGATTTGGTTACAAAGCTTACATCTTTTAAATTTATGGAAGATGTAACTTACAGGCAAACAGAAATATAAAGTTGTCAAACAGAAAAAAAAAAAAAAGAAAAATGGACTAACCATCAAATACAAGAGACAGTTTCTAACCTTTCCTCTGCTTCACTTCCTGTATTTCTTAAATGGGCTATAATGCTTTTGTATGTTAAAGCTCTCAATAAATATTTGCTGAATCAAAAGATAGAATCAACGAATGATATAGAAAGCCTATTTCTGTAAGTTTTTTTTCTTACTGATCTCCAAATCTCTGGAAGAATATAATAAAATTTATATTTTGTTGTTGTTTTTCAGTTGCTAAGTCATGTCCAACTCTTTACAACCCCTTGGACTGCAGCACTCCAGGCTTATCTGTCCTTTACTACTTCCTAGAGTTTGCTCCAACTCACATCCATTGAGTCGGTGATGCTATCTGAGTCGGTGATGCTATCTAACCATCTCATCCTCGGCCGACTCCTTCTCCTTTTGCCTTCACTCTTTCCCAGCACCAGGGGTCTTTTTCAATGAGCTGG
The DNA here is from genome assembly GCF_014754425.2 of Oryx dammah. Classification (NCBI taxonomy): domain Eukaryota; kingdom Metazoa; phylum Chordata; class Mammalia; order Artiodactyla; family Bovidae; genus Oryx; species Oryx dammah. The sequence goes on along the minus strand of NW_024070196.1, from coordinate 58,441,810 downwards.
CTCTTCGCATCAGGTGGCCAAAGTACTAGAGCTTCAGCTTCAGCTTCAGCAACAGTCCTTCCAATGAATATTCAGAGTTGATTTGCTTTAGGACTGACTGGTTTGATCTCCTTGCAGTCCAAGGGACTCTCAAGAGTCTTCTCCAACACCACAGATCAAACGCATCAATTCTTTGGCACTCAGCCTTCTTTATGTACATACTGATAAATTGATGAGGGTCCCTCAAAAAGAAATTGTGAGTCAAGGAAGGATACACACGGACTCTATATCTTTGCTCTGTTACTTAGCAGTGGCAAAAGCAGAAAAAACACCAGTCAATGTGGCCAGATAATCCAGAGCATCTAGTCATTCCAAAGGGGAGAAACTCTAGTCAAGCCAGTTGCAGGCGATTCTTCAAAGGTGAGTTACATGGCCAGTGGAGTCAGCCACGTGGACTCAACCACGTCCATCCACTCCTCCCCTGTCATTCTCACCCTCTTGGTCAGGATGGGAGGAACCAGCGTGGGTAAAGCCACATTCCGGGTATAGCCACCGCACAACTTGACTCTCTGTAAGGATATAGACTAAAGCAAGTCACAAAGCAGGCCAGCTCAAGTTGGATTCAGCCATCAGGACAACCCATCACATGCATTTCTCCACTCTCCATGCCTTCACCAACAACAGACATCATCAACCTTCCCTCCTGTGCCCAGATGGGACTTCAGAATCCTTCGCAAGACTCAACCTTCCAGGCCACCACAACTACCTGATGAGAGTCATCACACAGGAAAAAGTCTATCTGTGGTTTCTGGTTCAGCAAATATTTCATGTTTCAATAATGGGTACTGCGAACTGGGTTGTGTCCTCCCCAAATTCATACGGTGTTTTCTAAGGCCCCAGTGTGTCACCCCAGAATGCGACAGCATTTGAAGACAGAATCTTAGAGCAGGTGGTTAAGGTAACATGAGGTCACCTGGATGAGTCCTAATCTCATATGACTGAATCATCGTAAGAAGAAATTAGGACAGAGACATACACAGAAGGAAGACTATGTCCTCACACAGGGAGAAGACAGCCATCTACAAGCCAAGGAGAGAGGCCTCAAAAGAAACCAACCCTGTTGTCATCTTGATCTTGGATTTTTGGCCTCCAGCACCATAAGAAATGAGGTGGATGGATGGCATCACCAATTCAATGGACATGAGTTTGAGTAAACTCCAGGAGTTGGTGATGGACACGGTGGCCTGGTGTGCTGCAGTCCGTGGGATTGTGAAGAGTCGTCGGACACGACTGAGCGATGCAAATGAACTGAACTGAACCATAAGAAAATTAATTTCTGCTGTTTAAGCCACCCAGTGGGTGGTATTTCGTCATGGCAGCCTCAACAAACCAATACAGTGGATGTGCTGATAATTTGTTAGGTGAAAAATTACATTACAAAAGGGTACATAAAATATCAGTTTTATGTAATTAAATGTACATCTGTGTGTATGCAAAAGAGAGAGTGTACATTCCAAAAGGAAAATGGAATGTTACAGACCCAAGAGTTCACAGTGATTCTTTCTAGATGGCGGTACTACAGGGGATTTGAGGGAGCAAAGATGTGATTCCTTGCTCCTGCTAATCAGTGCTGCCTCTTCAGTGGCCATGTATTAACTGTAGCTTCCCTGGCAGCTCAGCAGTAAAAAATCCGCCTGCAATGCAGGAGATGTGGGTTCAATCCCTGGGTCGGGAAGATGCCCAGGAGAAGGAAATGACAACCCACTCCAGTATTCTTGCCTGGGAAATCCCATGGACAGGGGAGACTGGCAGGCTACAGTCCATGGGGTCACAAAAGAGTCAGACATGACTTATTGACTAAACAACAACAATGAAATATTTATACCAGTGTACACATATCCAGCAGCAGCAGCAGCAACACATATCAAATAGTTATAAAAGCTAACCCAGAGGTGATACTGTGTGTCAGGCACTTGCTGTTTTATTTGTTTGAATTCATTTAATCCTCACAATCACCCCCACCAGGTAGGGACCTTTTTTATCTCCATTTTCCAGATGAGGAAACTGAGGTACAGAGATTAAGGGACTGCCCAAGATGACAAAGTTGGCACATGGCAGAGTCAGCCTCCAAACCAGGTAGTCTGGTTTCACATCTGTGACCTTAGTCACAGAGCACCCCAGCCTCCCCATCACTGGCCAACTCACTGCTTTCCTGAGAGTTTACCTGAACACAGTTTTGTTTAATACAGCATGATTTGATACAAGCGTACATGAACACACACACACACCAGTCAAGCACATTTAGCTGTGCCTCATGGCTCAGCAAATTACCTAAGTCCTTTCCATTTAAGGTGCACAATTCAGTTGGGTTCAAGACCCCACACCTGAGAGGGTGCACCCTTCTTGCAAACCTCAGGAGGAAGACCGGAGAAGCTCCATAAGTTCCGGGGTGGGGCGGTGACCCTTATGCTCTTGGATGGAGGGTAGGGTAAGCAACCTATTCATATTTTATAACTTTGTTTAATGGAGCCTTATTTTGGGGGGTTATGTATTTTTAAAGACCATACAGCTTAGACTGATGGAGATGCGACGCTGATTCTCCTCTGAAAGCCAGAGAGCTGGAGGAAGCTCAGCTCTTCTGGGCCCAAGGAAGGACAGGGAATAGTCGCAAATGGATAAATGCCCATCAGAAGGAAACTGGTTAAATAAATTATGTTCATCCCCATAATGGAATGCATGCAGCTGTTAAAAAGAATGAGCTCGGGCTATAGGTCCTGTCAAGGAAGGGTGTTCGTGATATACAGCTAAGGAAAAAAGACAAGTTGCAAACCACTGGGGATAATATGATGCTATCTGGTGATAGGAAATTGTGATGGGTGTGTTGCACTTGTGTAATAATCGCCACGGATATGGACCCTGATCGAACCAACTGGAGTTTACATCCCAATTCTATTACTTCCTAGCTGCGTGACCCTTGGTTTTTTTAACCTCTCTGAGCACCAGATCCTTCACCTGTAAAATAAAGAGAAAATGTACTACCCATCCAATCCATGATGTGGTGTGAGGGTGAAATGAGAGATGGATGGAAGGGATTTACATTGGCTTGGCACACTAAGCACTCAAAAAGTGCTTCTAAGATTACGATGATGATATTTAAAAGTCCATAAGGAAACCTAGCAAATTTTTCATAGTGTTCACCTCTGGAAAACAGTATCAGTGAGAGCAAGGCTCTTCCTGTTTACATCACACATTGTAATTCTATCATATTTGAATTTCTATCATGTATATGTTTGACTTTCCTCATTAAAATACAATAAAGTGGAGTTTTGTTTATCAATGAATAAAGCTGATTGCTCTCCTGAAAGAAATCATAAGACTCCTGAAGTTTCCAATAGGCTCATTCCTGGGGAGCTGCTTGTGTTACAGCTGCAGTCCTGGGACAAGTCTTCTCTGTGAGGTAGAGAATAAGAGTGAGTCTTCCTGAATTGCTCAGGTGGGAATCAGCAAGGTCGTTTGCAAACTCCCAAAACATAAACGTTGGCAGTAAAATCTGCCCTAACTTGATTGCTGCCTCTGCTGCTGCTGCTGCTAAGTCGCTTCAGTCGTGTCCAACTCTGTGCGACCCCATAGACTGCAGCCCACTAGGCTCCTCTGTCCCTGGGATTCTCCAGGCAAGAACACTGGAGTGGGTTGCCATTTCCTTCTCCAATGCATGAAAGTGAAAAGTGAAAGTGAAGTCACTCAGTCGCGCCCGACTCTTAGCGACCCCATGGACTGCAGCCCACCAGGCTCCTCTGTCCATGGGATTTTCCAGGCAAGAGTACTGGAGTGGGGTGCCATTGCCTTCTCCGAACTTGATTGCTACAGTCTCCTTATTTCAGTTCAATTCAAGGCCTCTAAACAGATAAAGCTGAGCCACGTGAGCAAACCTACAAAAGTGCAGGGGCTTTGAGAAGAAATCAAACAGCAGCAATAATTTCTCAAATCCTTAAAAGTGTCAGGCACGATGCTAGATACTTCTGTACCATCTTATGTCATCTCTCATAGAAACCCTTTATGGTACGTACTGATTGATGCCGTTTTACAAATGACACATTTAAGGCTCAGAGAGTTGAAGACACCTGCTCAAGGACACACAGCTGAGAGCATCAAAGCCAGAATTTAATTTGATGCCCACCTGGCCACAAAAAAAAAAAAAAAAAAAAAGGACTTCCCGGGTGGCTCAGACAGTAAAGCATCTGTCTACAATGCGGGAAACCCAGGTTCAAGCCCTGGGTTGGGAAGATCCCCTGGAGAATGAAACGGCAATCCACTCCAATACTATTGCCTGGAAAATCCCATAGACAGCGGAGCCTGGTAGGCTACAGTCTATGGGGTTGCAAAGAGTCGGACACGACTAAGCAACTTCACTTTCACTTTTGGCCACAAAATCTAAGCCTTCCATGGTTCACAACCTGTGTATTTTGTCAGAGGGAAAATGGATGGACTCTTACATGGTCAGTTAAGACCTAGACACCCTCTACTATATAAATAATACCAAAGATGAGTATACAATATTTCATATTCACAAACTCTCTTGAAATTTTATGCCGGCTCAAAGTCACTGATTCTGGGGTACCGTTCTGTTTTGTTTTGTATCATGGTAATAAGTGTTTTGCAAGAAAAGAGTTTGAAGTTCTAGTCATTTTAGAAAGTTCTATTGGTTTTGATGAGCACGTTTCCTTATTGCAAGACTTGTCAAAATCGCTGCTGTGCCAAGTACGTTTGATTACCCAAGAAGGCGCAACTGAGTACAGTGCTACCCAGACTTACTGGTCACAGAACACTTGAAACCCTTTTCTTTATGAAGCAGCTCTCAGATCAGAATTCACTTTGGAAAATGCTATTCCAAACCAGACATACCTTCTTTTTTTCTTGCTTGCTTTTCCAAGCATGTTAAAAACCCAAAAAAGTTTTAAAACATTTAAATCTAAGCCCCAAAGAAAAATGATACATGTCTCTCCTCATATCATCCCTGTGCCTTCAAAGATCCTGTGCCCAAGATCCTTAGACATACATCTGAATATAAGAGAACTCCAAATGTAATGTAACCCCACCTATAAGACGAGCCTCTGCTTCTCCCAACAGGAAAATCTAGAACCAATTTTTAATTATATTAAAATGTAATTATTAAATTTTTAATAATTAAAATTCAATTATACCTTTAACTTAATTGTATATATATATGAGCTTATATTCAACTCATTCAGGGGCTAAGAATAGTCATGAAAGGTCAAACACTCATTCCAGCCAAGTACTTTACGGTTTGACTGACCCCCTCTCTCTGAGCTCATGTGCTCTTCAAGGTCACCCAATGAGATGGGTGTTGCCAGCCCCCTTTCACAGGATCTGGGATGTCAACCAGAAGATCTTCTACCTGAGGAATAACCAACTAGTTGCTGGATATTTGCAAGGACCAAATACTAAATTAGAGGAGAAGATAGATGTGGTACCCATCGAACCCCATACTATGTTCCTGGGGATCCACGGGGGGAAGCTGTGCCTGGCCTGTGTCAAATCTGGAGATGAGATCAAGCTCAAGTTAGAGGCCGTGAACATCACTGACTTGAACCAGAACAGGGAGCAGGGCAAGCGCTCCGCCTTCATCCGCTCTGACAACAGCCCCACCACCAGCTTCGAGTAGGCTGCCTGACCCAGCTGGTTCCTCTGCACATCGCTGGAGGCCGACCAGCCCGTAAGCCTCGCCAATATCCCCACAGAAGCCATCAAGGTCACCAAGTTCTACTTCCAGCAGGACTAGTCATGGTGCTCAGCCTTTCCTGTCCCCAGTTCCAGCAAGTCCATGACTCCAGAGATGCCTGTCCACCCTGCTCAGGGTCTCCTGGGTATTGTGGGGCTCAGCAGGTGGCCTTGGCTGGGGGGACCATCAAAAGGAGGTACAAGAGCCCTGGGAACAAGACCCAGTCTCCAACCTCCTCTGCTCACCCAGCCTCTCTCCACAAGGTCTTTCTAAGGTGCAGATGGAACCCCAGCCCTACTCAAAGCCCTCAGGGTGGCCTGTGTCTTCAAGGTAAAGTCCACACCCTGTGGCCAGCTCCAGTTCTGCCTCCTTTCTCACCCCAGATCCCCAGGCACTCACTTCCTTCCCCCTAAGCGGTTTCCATTTCCTGTTTTGCAAAGTGGTGCTACTTCAGGGGCAAAATTTTTAGGGTCTGTAGCAAAATGGGGTCCCTGAGGGTTGGACACGACTGAGCGACTTCACTTTCACTTTTCATTTTCATGCATTGGAGAAGGCAATGGCAACCCACTCCTGTGTTCTTGCCTGGAGAATCCCAGGGCCGGGGGAGCTTAGTGGGCTGCCGTCTATGGGGTCACACAGAGTCGGACATGACTGAAGTGACTTAGCAGCAGCAGCATGGGTTTATATATATACATGTATGTATATGTGTATATGTGTGTGTGTGTGTATGTATATATATGTATGTATATGTAGTGTATATATATATGGGCTTCCCAGGTGGCTCAGCGGTAAAGAATCCACCTACCAATGCAGGAGATGCAAGAGATGTGGGTTCAGTTCCTAGGTCAGGAAGATCCCCTGAAGCAGGACATGGCAACCCACTCTAGTATTCTTGCCTGTAAAATCCCATCAACAGAGGAAACTGGTGGGCCACAATCCATGGGGTCGCAAAGAGTTGGACATGACTGAGAGATTGAGCATGCATACACACACATTCATATATATATATATAATATTATATATATTATATTGTATATATATATGCTGCTTAGTTGCTTCAGTCGTGTCCAGTTCTGTGTGACCCTACGGACTGTAGCCCACCAGGCTCCTCTGTCCATGGAATTCTCTAGACAAGAATACTGGAGAGGGTTGCCTTACCCTCCTCCAGGAGATCTTCCCAACCCAGGGATCGAACCCAGGTATCCTGCATTGGCAGGCAGATTCTTTACCACTGAGCCACCAGGGAGGCCCATATATATATATATACACACACACATAAACATATATAACTTGACCTTACAACTTTTAAGGATTAGATGGAGTCAAACATTCATACTTATCATATGTAATTACTGAGTTGGACATGTATTTTTTAATAACACGTAATGTCAAATAATGTTGATATAGACAATCTACTTTCTCCCACTCTCTCATACCATGAAACAATTTCATTCAAACTCTTTGCCTGGACCTTTGTCTTAAGAAAGTCCCTTTTAGGGCTTCCCTGGTGGCCCAGTGGTAAAGAATCTGCCTGCCAATGCAGGAGACACAGGTTCGATCCCTGTTCTGGGAAGATCCCAACATAACAGCAGAGCAACTAAGCCCAGGCGCCACAACCACTGAGCCTGCGCTCTAGAGCCTGGGAGCCGCGGCTCCTGAGCCCATGAGCCACGGCTCCTGAAGCTCGCAAGCCCCAGAGCCTGTGCTCCGCCACAAGGAAGCCAAAGCCCTGAGAAGCCTGAGCACCACGACCGGAGAGTGAGCCCCGCTCGCCGCAACTAGAGAAAAGCCTGTGGAGCAACAAAGACCCAGCACAGTAAAAAATAAATAAGCTTTTTTTTAAAGTAACCATTCTCTTTAAAAAAATAATAATAAAAGAAAGCCCCTTCATGTACCATCTCACACGGCATTCAGCTAATCACATTCACTTCAGCCCAAGTCATTTAGAATCGCAGCCACTTTAAACCTGTGCAAAGTGCAAATGTTACTCCAGACCGTAAGTACTGGTACAGATAACATGGTGACAGTCAGGACAGCTGTGTTTTCCCCTCATTCATCCTGTAGGTGTCTCGACGTGACCTCTATGATACCACTGTTTCCAGAGTTGTTTGTAAAGTCAGCTTTGGAAGGCTGGTTTACGTGGACGTCAAACACTGGCATCCCCGAGTCATAGCTCCTGGAATTGCTGTTACCTCTCTTTGGTTCTGACAGGTGAATGCTGGAATCTTCCAAAGACCCAGCTTTGGTGTCCAAGTGACTCTTAAACAGGGCTTTGCTAGTCTGAATAAAATCGTTGCAGGAGTGTCCCGGCATGTGACACATTTTGCAAGGACGTGTCAGCATTTTCTCCCCTGTGGCATTGATACGGGAAGAACCTCTCATGTTATAGTTGGGCAGGTGCAGTGGATATAAAGGAAAGTTGTTGTTTTAGTCACTAAGTCGTGTCTGACCCTTTGCGACGCTACAGACTGTCGCCCGCCAGGATCCTCTGTCCATTCTTGCCTCTGGGATTCCCCAGGCAAGAATACTGGAATGGGTTGCCATACCCTCCCTCAGGGGCTCTTCCCAACCCAGGGATTGAACCTCCGTCTGCTGCATTGGCAGGCAGATTCTTTACTGCTGAGCCACCTGGGAGGCCCTAAATACAGGAAAGACCTCCCCTCTAAATGGAAGGCTGTGCTCTGTCAGCAATGAGTGGCTTAAGCACAAGCTATGCACCCCAGCTTGAGAAGGAGTCAGGCCAGATATGGCATGGGCCTCTTTCTGCCCAGGACCAGGAAGAGTAAGAGCAAGAGAGGAAAAATTATTGACCTAGGGAGAGCATTCAATTGCAACCTCATGAGTAAATGGGCCATTTATCCCCCAGTCCGGAGCTCCTTGAAAAGGTGACCGTCCATCAATCCCTCGTCCGAGCTGCCCCTTGATGAGCTGTTCTATCAATGGGCTAATTTAGCTGATTACAGAGGAATTTGAGAGGAACGGGCCGCCAGAGCCTGGGTCTGGGCCAGCAGTGCATTAAGTCCACCAGTGTCTCCATCAGCCCCCACTTGGGACCGATAGGGGCGTCTTATTCCTGAAAACGTGTCCCATCTGATGGGCTTTCTTTAAATTCAGCTCCAGCTTATCAGGTGCTAGGTGGAAACCCTGCTGCTACAGGGCATGGATTGTTCTGCCCTCCAAGTCCTTGATGGGGTAGGACAGCCTCTGGGACCAATGCCAGGCTATTCTCGGCTGCTGGTCAGCAGCGTGTCAACGCCCAGCTCCATAGGCTGGGAGTGCAGGGAGAGATGCAGAGGCCCAGGCTGGACTGTCCTTGCTCTTTTACCCCTCTGACTTTTTACAGCACACAAGGTTTAGAAAATGCCCCCACCATACTCCAACACAGGGGAAACTAAACTCACATACAGAAGGAATAGGTGCACAACCACGCTGGGAATCTCTCCACTCCTTCCCGAAGGGATCACCTTCAATAACCTCTAAAATTTCCTACCATTCCCATCTTTGAATTAAAGTATTGCCCCATCCAAATATTCACTTAAAATATGGAGTTGTTAGCCATTTACACTTTAGTATGATTTAGTCCCTAATAGTTTCCCTAATGGCTCAGCTGGTAAAGAATCCACCTGCAATGCAGGAGACCCCAGTTCGATTCCTGGGTTGGGAAGATCCACTGGAGAAGGGATAGGCTACCCGCTCCAGTATTCTTGGGCTTCCCTTATGGCTAAGCTGGTAAAGAATCCACCTGCAATGTGGGAGACCTGAGTTCGATCCCTGGGTTGGGAAGATCCCCTCGAAAAGGGAAAGGCTGCCCACTCCAGTATTCTGACCTGGAGAATTCCATGGACTCTATAGTCCATGGGGTCTCAAAGAGTCAGACACAACTGAGTGACTCACTACTATGATTTAATCTGCACACCCTTATTTAAGATTGTGAGAACAGGACATACAAGGATATGTCCAGAAGATAGAAATCTTAGATGGTCGGAAATCTACTTGGAAATCTAGAAAGGAGGGCCGAGGGATGCTATATGGAAGAATATTAAGGCATTTAATTCTCTGCACAGTTGGGTCACAGCAGGTTTCAACAGAGGGGAAAGGGAGGTACTAAAAGACAAGGAAAAAACGACCCTGGCTCTTTGACTGAGAGGGATCCCAAATTCAGAAAACCATGAACCTTCCTGCTCAAACTTCTATTTAAAGGAATAAGAGCACAGGCTCACAGAGGTAGCTATAACATGACTTGAGTATCATTCATTTCTATTAAGGAGGGTCTGAAACGACCCTCTCCCTTTCAATGGACCTTCCTATTAGGACTGTGTTGATCACAAGTAATCCCCCTTGTTTATTTCTCCAACTCAAAACCCAAGCCCTTTTGTATTATGCAGAAATCATTTTGTGGCAAGTGACAGAAATCAAATTGAAAAGTTTCAGTGTTAAATAAGATGGTCGGGGTGAGTCTCACTGAGAAGGTGATACCTGAGCAAAGACTTGAAGAAGGTGGGTAAGGGGGTGAGGAGGTGGGGAGAACGGTGTTCCAGATGGGACAAAGCAGCCAGCACCAAGGTCCTGGGCAGGGAATGTGTCTGGTATAGGCAGACACGCCAAGGAATCCAGTGTGGTTGGAGAAGAGTAAGCAAGAAGCTGGACAGAGAATAAACAAGGAATCAGATCCTACAGGAGCTTGTGACCATTCTAAGGACATAAGCTCATGAAATGACTACCACTGACAAGAGTGGTGACAAAGACAGCGATCAAGATGCTGGTCCTGATGGCAGAGATGCTAATGCTAATGGTGGAGATGCCGAGGTGGCGATGATGGCCGTGACGACCGTGATGGGATGTGACGTGGCACCCAGCCGTCCAGCGACAGCATCCTGGCTGAACACAGACATACTCTCACCTTTCTGAGCTGTTCTGAGGATTTCCAAATTAACACAGGCAATTTGCACTTTGAACCCATGCTGAGAAAATTGCTCTGTCAACACAGGGTGTTTCCTGCCACCGCGAGTCTTTATCATGTGCCTGACACCATTATCACCGAGAGGTCACCAGGTGGCACCCATTAGCAGGGCTCACACTTGTTGTGCTCGCACCTCTCTGTTCTTCATTTCCTCCTGATATCGGCAGAAATTCCCTGAATCCAGCTAACCGCCCCAATGGATATCGTGTGTTCCTCACGCATGGCCTTTTGCCCAAACCAAGTGGATCATATCACTTGGGTAATATGTGGTGTGTGGGTCCAAATTATCTGGATGTTATTAACAACCACTGACAAGGCTCCAGGCTATCGGTATTGACATCAACTAACTGAGTGCCTGCCTCACCCTGACTCTTGACTCCTGGAAGCCATTCCAAAGTGTAACTAATCCTTCTCAGATGCCCAGCACCCCAGTGGAGTGGCACCGCAGCACTGCTTCTCCAGAAAGGAGTTTTCCCAACATTTCCAGCGCATGGACACACACACGTGGGAGGTTGTTGAGCTATCCTTTGAGACCGTCTCCTCCCCTTACCTCTGACCTGGCTAAGTGTTTTCCTCCCTTCACCTACACTCGTTTCCTGGGACTTCCCTGGCGGTCCAGTGGTTAAGCGTTCACCTCCCAAGGCAGAGGGTGTGGGTTCAACTCCTGGTCTGGGAGCTAAGAACCCACATGCCTCATAGCCGAATAAACCAAATTATAAAACAGAAACAATATTGTAACAAATTCTAGAAAGACGTTAAAAATGGTCCACTTTTGCAGCGGGGGGGGGGGGGGGACATACCTTAAAAAAATTTTTTTTAAGAAATTCATTTCCCAAATCCATTGCGGCAGAAAGTCCCTTTTTGAAATTTAAACATGGAATTATCAGACTATTTGGCTTCCCAGATGGCACAAGTGGTAAAGAATCAGCCTGGCAGTGCAGGCGATGCAGGAGACATGAGTTGGATCCCTAGGTGGGGAAGATCCCTGGAGGAGGAAATGACAACCCACTCCAGTATTCTTGCCTAGGGAATCCCATGAACAGAAGAGCCTGGCGGGCTACAGTCCATAGGGTTGCAAAGAGTCAGACATGACTGAGCACATATCTACATATCAAATTATTCAGTATGTTCCAAACGCCTTTAGGAAGGTCCAGACTCCTTAGAACACTGGCAAGGCTCCCCATGACTTGGCCTCTGCCTTCCTCTCCGGCTTCATCTCCCACCAGGCTGAGAATGCAAGAGCTTCGGTACATACCCTTCCCCATTGTCCAGGCCATTCAGGTCTCACATGTCCTCCTCCTCCACGAATCCTCTGCAGAACTCCTCCACCTGGCAGGAGCCCCTGCCCTATGCGCCTGGGTAACCAGTCCAGAATCCCACTTCGGCTCTTACCCCCTGTCCTCTTCTGTTTTGAAGACACTTTCCCATCTGCCAGGCATCCCATCTCATTCACCCATGGGTCTCCATCTCTGGGGAAGGGGTCTGCTCACAGCAGATGCTCTATAACTGCCTGTTGCTTGAACAGCAGAACCGGTCATGTGTTTAGTCAATTCCATCCTCACCTTGCCTTCTGAAGCACATGCGGATGTGCTCCCACAGGACACAGTAGCAGGCTGTTTCGGCAGACCTGGGTCCAGATCTCCACTCCATAACTTATCAGCCATGACTTCGGGTAAGTCAACCTTTCTAGTCCCAGTTTTCCTATCTCTAAAAGGGAAGGGTGACACTTCTTACAGAGAAGGCAATGGCAACCCACTCCAGTACTCTTGCCTGAAAAATCCCATGGGCGGAGGAGCCTGGTAGGCTGTAGCCCATGAGGTCTCGAAGAGTCGGACACAACCGAGCAACTTCACTTTCACTTTTCACTTTCCACTTTCATGCATTGGAGAAGGAAATGGCAACCCACTCCAGTGTTCTTGCCTGGAGAATCCCAGGGACAGCGGAGCCTGGTGGACTGCCGTCTATGGGGTTGCACAGAGTCGGACACAATTGAAGCGACTTAGCAGCAGTAGCAGCAGCAGCACTTCTCACAGCTACACTGAGGACTTTTTTTTTTTTTTAGTTTTATTTATTTGTTTCTTTTTCATGATGCCTGGGTCTTCGTTGCTGCGTAGACTTTTCTCTAGTTTCAGCAAGTAGGGAATACTCTTCCTAGTGATGAACAAGCTTCTCATTGCAGGGCCTTCTCTTGTTGCAAAGCACAAGCTCTAGGTTGCGTGGGTTTCAGTAGTTGCAGTTCCCAGGCTCTAGAGAACAGGCTCAACTGTTGCAGCACATGGACTTAGTTGCTCCTCAGCATGTGGGATCTTCCCAGAACAGGGATCAAACCTGTGTCTCCTGCATTGGCAAGCAGATTCTTTACCACTGAGCCACCAGGCAAACCCTACACTGAGGATTAAATAAGATATTCTACTGAGTATTCGAGAAGTGCTAATAATCACTATTCTTATATTCTCCATAATCGATGAAGTGGTCATATCCTCAAAGCTAGACATTCTTGTCTATTTGTACACTGATATACCCGAGGCACCTACCATGGTATCTGACATATAGTAGGCATTCAACTTGTTGAATGAATAAACAAGCTAGTCTTGCTAGACTGAAGGAGAAATTCCCTGTATCCCTGTAATCTTTAGATTCACATATAGGATTCTCAGGGCTTCCCAAGTAGCTCAGTGGGTAAAGAAGCTGCCTGCAATGCAGAAGGTGCATTCGATCCCTGGGTTGGGAAAATCCCCTGGAGGAGAGCATGGCAACCCACTCCAATGTTCTTGCCTGGAGAATCCCAGGGACAGAGGAGCCTGTCAGGCTATAGTCCGTGGGGTCACAAAGAGTCAGACGTAACTGAAATGACTGACAGGTACAATTAGGGGTAGAATTCTCAAGATGTCTTTTTCCTATTCCCAGAGGTTCTAGTTTGGCAGGGCATGGATGAAACCCGGAAACCCAAATTTGAATGGGTTCCTCATGATCACCCCATTCTCCATCAGTTCAGGAACCTCAGGGCTACGTGATTTAAGTCTCCATCACCTCCCCCTCTTCCTCAGCTCATCCCCCGTTTCTTTCCGATTGCAGTCATCTGACAGTCCACTCTTAGTCACAGTTATGATCATTGTGCTTGGGCTGATATTACTTGCGTCGGACACAGAGACCCAGCAGAGGCTTTTAAGTGAATACTTGGTAACAGAACAATCAAGTTAAAAGAGCAGTGTGACGCAGAGCATGAAATAGGAAAGTCTCGTGGCCAATTGATTTGGACCACACTTATGGGTTTGTGAAATGAATTTCATTTTCTGGACCAAATGGAAGCCCATCTTATAAATCACTGCCGCTCTTAGAGATTAATAAAGGAAACAGGCTTGATTAAGAATTCAGAGCATTGGTCCCATTGCAGATTTATAGACCCAGAGGTCTTGCCACAGGGATTTCCCACCTGTTGTCATTTAGGAAGATTAACCCTAGGGCTTCAGGCTAAAACCTTCAGGCCCAAGCCCTCCTGGGACAGTAAAGGTCGATTCTAGGAAATGCATTTCTCCATGTACTTCCAACCCTTCCCAGAAATGAACTAGTTATGTGGCCTTTGACATAACGTTCTCTGGGATTTTCCCTAGATTCTGGACAGGTGGGGAATTTGATTTAATTGTCTTTCTGCGTATCTGCTCAAACTTGGCAGAACAAGGTTGAGTCGAGATTTAAAAATAAAAGCAACAAGAGTAAATGGTGTTTAGGGGAAGCAACTAAATGCAAAATAATCCCCATCAGCCCCAGTGTTTGCACACCCTTCATGTAGGAAGGTTTACAATGAGTGCTGAGGCATTTAGTGTCCAAGACTATCTTTGGTATTCCTTATCTGTCAAAGCCTGTCTGTGCTGTGTGCTCAAGTCATGTCTGACACTCTGTGACCCCATGGACTGTAGCCTGCCAGGCTCCTCTGTCCATGGGGTTCTCCAGGGTTGCCATTGCCTTCTCCAGGGGATCTTCCCAACCCAGGGGTCAAACCTGTGTCCCCTGCATCAGCAGGTGAATTCTTTACCACTAGAAGCCTGTCTACTCAAGACCAAAAAGAGTTGAACTCGTGAAACTGATGTGAGGGGAGGGCACAGGACCGCACTAACAAGCTTTTGGGGACAGAATCAACTCCTGTTATTCTGGTGAAATGTCCTGGTTTGGGAACCAATACTTATAATATGTGTGCTCTGCACATAGGAAGTCACGCTAGTTTGACATACATTTTACTCTGTAATATTTGGAGCCCTGGTTGTTTACCCTTCAGCAAAAGTTAGAAATCAGGAAGATGTCCACACCAGTGTAAAGGGAACACAAGAGAGGCTTTTGAGGTGCTGAGAATGTTTCATTTCTTGATCTAGCTGTGTTCAGTTTGTGACTTTTTCTCAAGCTGTACACTTAAGATGTTCACTTTTCTGATATTTTTATATTCAATAAAAAGCTAAACATTAAAAAAATGGCACACGACTGTTGGAACCAAACGAGTATGTCTGATGCTTCTGCTGGGTTCTGATCAGTTACTTAAGTCAAAACCGCGGTGAAGAAGCCTTCTGTATGGTTTGTTTCCTCCGTTCACGCATTCATGCACTCACTCATTCAATAGATGCTCTGTGCCTAGTCTGTTTATTCAACATGATTCTGTTTTACCTTCTTCAGGAAATTTGTCACTATCAAAAATTATCTTATCATTTGTTTGTTTCATTTACCGGTATACCATCTGTCTCTGCTCCAACAGAATGCAACCTTATGAGAGCAGGAACCGTGTCTTTCTTGTCAGTGCAGTAACCCCAGAGCCTAGGAAGTGCCCCGCACATAGTAAACACTCAGTGAATATTGGTCAGTTTCCCAAATGAGAGAATCAAAGCAGTGCCTTTAGCTCTGGAGTATCCAACTCAAATCTCTATGGTAGCACTAGATCACATGGTTATCTTAAGCCAGAGAAAATCGCTGCTCAGACCTCTCTGGTGGTCCCGAGGCCGGGAGGATCCCACATGCCTTAGGGCAACTAAGCCTGTGCACCACAGCCACTCAGCCCAATGCAGCCAAAATAACTTAACTGTTTTCTAAAAAGGAATAGGTGTGTGTGTGTTAATTTTTAATTTAATTTTTCCTCACTAAGTCGTGTTCAACTCTTTGGGACCCCATGAACTATAACCCACCAGGCTCCTCTGTCCATGGAATTTTCCAGGCAAGAATACTGAAGTGGGTAGCCATTTCCTTCTCCAGGGGCTCTTCCTGACCCAGGGATCGAACCCAGGTCTCCTGTGACTCCTGCATTATAGGCAGATTCTTTACCACTAGCGCCACCTGGGAAGCCCCGCGTGTGTGTGTGTGTGTGTGTGTGTGTGTGCGTGTGCGTGTGCGTGTGCGTATGCGCGTGTGCGTGTGCGTGTGTGTGTGTGTGTGTGTTTCTTTAACAATTAAAAAAAAAAAAAAGACCACAACGAGATCTTACTTCATGGATGATAGGGTGAGTATCAACAAAAAGACAAGAGGTAACAAATGCTAGTAAGGATATGGAGAAAAAGGAATCCTTTTGCACAGTTGGTGGGAATGTAAACTGATGTAGCCACTCTAGAAGACAGTACAGAATTTCCTTAAAAAAATTAAAAATTGAACTACCAAATTCTGGGTATATATCCAAAGGAATTGCAATCAGGATCTCAGGATCTCAGATGCCTGCATTCCTGTGTTGATTCCAGCATTATACACAACAGCCAAGACACAGAAGAACTTAAATGTCCATCAGCAAATGACTGGATACAGAAAATATGACAACACATGTTGTTGTTTAGTCACTAACTTATGTCTGACTCCTGTGACCCCCCATGGACTATAGCCCGCCAGGCTCCTCTGTCGATGGGATTTTCCAGGCAAGAATACTGGAGTGGGTTGCCATTTCCTTCTCCAGGGGATCTTCCCAACCCAGGGATCAAACCCGCATCTCCTGCATTGGCAGGTGGATTCTTTACCACGGAGCCACCAGGGAAGTCCCAGCTTATACGGACAATAGAATACTATCCAGCCTTTGAAAAGAGAGAAATCCATTCTGCCATTTTCAACAGCGTGGATGAACCCAGAGGACATTATGGAAAGTGAAATAAGCCAGACACAGAAGAACAAATACTGCCTGATCTCACCTATATGTAGAATCTGAAGTAGTCAAACTCAGAGAAACGATGCTGACCAAGGCTGGGGGAGGGGAAACAGGGAGGTGTTGCTCAAATGGTACAAGGCTTCAGTGATTATAGTTAACAACACTGTATTGTGTAATTCAAATTTTGCTAAGAGGATAGATCCTATGTTGAGTGTTTGAAACTTCTGAAGATGATGGAATGATTATAGCATTGATTATGGGGATGGCTTCATGGGTACCTAGTTATCTCCAGACTCATCAAGTTGTACAACAAAAATGTACAGCTTCATGTATGTCAATCAAATCTGAATAAAGTGGTGGGGTTTCTTTGTTACTGTTTTTTTACACCTTGCCTCTTGCCATGCAGGATCCTATTTCCCCAACCCATGTGCCCTTCAGTGGAAGTGCAGAGTCTTACCCACTGGACTGCCAGGGAAGCCCCAAAGTAGTTTTCATAAAAGACGTGAGATCGAAAACAAGTGGATACTCACTGCATACGCTAGGTGTTAGTTCGAACTTCGCAGCATGCTGCTTAAGTCTGGATGTTTGCTGGCCCAACTTGGGGATGTATGTGCTGTTACTCTTCTCTATTATTTCTATTTCTCTTTTCTTCTAATGATTGTACATTGAAATTAAGCTAAATATTAAAATAAGATGAAATCATTGTTAATGCTTTAAAAATAAAAACAGCCAAATGACCTTCAGGTTAGAAGCTAGAATATAAAATCACAGACTAGCTTCTGAGGACCCTAGGGCCTCTTCCACCAAGAAGTCCTCCTGAATTCTCCTTATATTGCCAGAATAAGTCCTTTTACCTCACTTAGCCTAAGTCAGAATCTGTTCAAGCCAAGTGTTATTATCAACTGAATTTTGTCTCCCTGTCCCTCCCCCATTTCCGACTCAAAGCCTTAACCCCCAACTAAGGGAATTGGAAAGTGAAATGTTAGTCACTTAGTTGTGTCTGACTCTTTGTGACCCCATGGACTGTAGCTCACCAGGCTCCTCTGTCCATGGCATTCTCCAGGCAAGAATACTGGAATGGGTATCCATTCCCTTTTCTGGTAGATCTACCCAACCCAGGGATTGAACCAGGTATCCTGCATTGCAGGCAGATTCTTTACTGTTTGAGCCACAAGCTTTTAAAGAAGGAATTAAGACTAAATGAGATCATAAGGGTGAGGCCTTCACCCCATAGAGGTGGTGTCTTTACAAGAAAAGGAGGAGACTGCAGTGCTCTCTCTCTGGGTGCTCACACAGGGAAAAGGCCCCATAAGGACATAGCAGGCAGATGCCACGTGCAAACCAAGGAGAAGAGTCTCACCAGAACCCACCCTGCTGCTCTGGGCTTTGATCTTGGGCTCAAGCCTCCAGAACTGTTTGAAAATAAATTTCTGTTTTGTAAGCCACCATGTCCACCGTATCTCGTTACAGCAGTCCAAGCAGGCTTACAAACCAAGTGACTCTGGTTTTGTGGTTTTCAATTATGCATATTAGTTGCAACTCTACTAATACCGATGTACCACAAAAGGTCTTCATGGGAGCAGACTTTATTGGCCCTTTAAGAGTAATTCAGGGACCTCCCTGGTGGTCCATTGGTTAAGAATCTGCCTGCCAGTGCAGGGGACGTGGGTCGATCCCTGGTCCAAGAACTAAGGTCCCACATGCCATGGGGCAACTAAAGCTCACGTACAACAATGACTAAGCCCATGAGCTCCAGAGCCCTTGTGCTGCAACTGCTGAAGCCCAAGCCACAGCTAGAGAGTCCATGAGCCTCAGCCAAAGGTCTCACCCCACCTGACACTAAGAGCTAATGCAACAAATAAATATTTCTCAAAAAAAGAGTAATTCACCACCAGTATATTAGCAGATGTCTCATAATCACGCTATGTGTGATCAGAGGGGGTACTAAAAGCAGCATAAACATTGTCCCTATTTACTTTCCTCTGGGTCATTTGTTCATCCAACAAACATTTACTGAGCACCAACTGCATACACAGGTCTTCCCTGGTGGCTTAATGGTAAAGAAGGTGCCCGCAATGCAAGGGACATGGGTTCCATCCCTGGGTAGGGAAGATCCCCTGGAGTAGGAAATGGCAAACAACTCCAGTGTTCTTGCCTGAGAAATCCCATGGATAGAGGAGTCTGGCAGGCTACCGTCCACAGGGCCACAAAGAGTCAGACATAACCTAATGACTAAACAACACAGCATGACACAAAACTGCGTATCTAGTAGTGTGCTAGGCCCTGGAGACGCAACAGCAAACGAAGCATAGCAAATCTTGCTGCTAAGGGGCTGATGGTCTAGTGGACAGAGATAGAAAATAAACAAGTGAATGAGACCATGTCCAAGAGTGATAAGCGCTCTGAAGGATACAAAATAGCGTGGCTCACAATGAGCCTGAAAGAACTGTAGGGGCCAGTCAACAGGAAGACGTGAAGACAGAACATTTCAAGAAGGGGGGTACAGGGACTTACTGGAGGGTCCAGTGGCTAAGACTTCACACTCCCAAAGCAAGGGACCTGAGTTCAATCCCTGGTCAGAGAACTAGATCCCAACCTGCTAGTTGACATGCCACAATTAAAGAAAGGTCGTACGTGCCACAATTAAGACCTAGCACAGTCAAATAAATAAATATTAAATTTAAAAAAAAACAGTCTCCTTACTTAAAAAAAAAAGGGTGGAGGGGTGCGTATAACTTCAAACACCCTGAGACAGAAATAAGGACATGTGAAACCTCTCAAGCCAAAACTTAAAATTATCACTCGGTTTGAAAAAAGAACTCAGTGCTCAGTACCTATCTGTTGCTTGAACAGAAGAACCATCGCCTGTTTAGTCCTATGCCATCCTCACTTTCCCCACCCAAGCCAATGAAAATATACCAGAAGTCCCTAGACCACTGTAGCAGGCTGGTCCAGCAGACTTGGGTTTGAGACCCTACCCTATTTCTTGAGTTTGCCTGGTGGCTCAGTGGTAAAGAATTTTCCTGCAATGCAGGAGACTTGGGTTTGGTCCCTGGGTCAGGAAGATCCCCCGGAGAAGGGAATGACTACCCACTCCAGTATTCGTGCCTGGAGAATCCCATGGACAGAGGAGCATGGCAGGCTACAGTCCATGGGGTTGCAAAGAATTGCACACAACTGAGCAGCTAACACTTTTGCTTTCCCTTTTCCATTTCTTAGGGTCTAGGATACTTGCAAGAGTGGGGAGGACAATGTTTATCTAGATGGATGCCCTTTATTCAAACCTTACCCAACCTTGATATTCAGAGTCCTCAGACCAGCAGCAGCAGCATCGTGTGGGAGCTCCCTGGTCCCACTCAGATGTACAGAGTCAGAACCTGCTTTTTTAAACAGATCTGTGTGACCATTATAGGTTGAGACTCATTGCTCTAGGAAACACTCTGTACCCATCATTTAATTCCATCCTTGGAAGAAAGATATGGACCCATAGGCAAAATATGACTACATCATCCTCCCCCTCATCTTTGACTCATTGTAATTTCTTTTAATAGCCCAGGAGAAATATTAAATGACCATGTGGACTGCAGAGGCACAACTCAGGAGAAAGACGTAGATCTGAAAAGGGCTTGGAAGAAAGGAAACTCAGAAATATTTGATCTTTGTTTTCTATTCAGTTTATTCCTGAAATCAGAGTCAAAGGGGGACAATCAAAGGAAATCAGAGTCAAATTCCCCTGAGAATAGCCCAAACCAAACAGCCACACTGAGTCATGACTAGCATGGATTACACACAGCTTCAGCACCTCCAGACCTTCAGGAACAGAGGCCTGTCTTCCCCGAGGAATCAGGTTGGGATACCTGTGAGTCAGTGTTATCTTTGGTGGGGAGGAAGCCCTGGAATTTGATTAGACACAGCTGGTGCAGCGAGGGCTCATTTACCCGGAAAATTAGGGCTGTCTTGCTTACACAGCCCTAAGTGGGGAAAGTGCAGGGTTGGTTGAAATGGCTTCAGCATCCATGGGACAAATTGAAAGGCAAAGAGAAGAATATAATCTATAATTCACGAGGCCAACTAGAGCAGGAGAACTATAACAGAAGGAAAAGTACCCGCACAAGCAGGATGGGCTCCGTCGCCCAAACATCTTTGGGGAAATGATTATGATTGTTCTGTACGGGAAGGAAAAATGTTTCCAAGAATCAGTGAAGATTCTTATTCAGAAATGTCCATAAGCTGGCGTAAGAGATGGGACAGGAAGGATCTGAGTATCTATTTTACAGAGCATTTAAAGGTGCTGATGGCATGCTCAATTACTCAGGCAATTTTCTAATTTGAAGAGCATCACGCACAAGGCAGATACTTCCATGCCCACCCCTCGATTCCCTCCCCCCAGGTCAGTTGATTCTGCTCACCCTTCAGCAGCAGGTCAGGAGACAAAGCGGGTGAACCCTGCCTTCGAGTTGCTCACAGAAGTTCAAAGGCCACCCTTGCCCACCCTCCCTCCCCATCACTGCATTGAGACGCGAGGGAGGAACATACAGACCCTACTCCCAAGGTCACAGGAGTGGAAAACCAAACCCTAAACAGTACAGATTCCCGTACAGATTTAATTGAGAGTCCTCTAGACCAGGAGTCAGCAAACATTTTCTGTAAAGGCCCAGAGAGTAAATATTTAAGACTGCAAATCATAAGGTCTCTGTAGCAACCACCCAACTCTGCTAAGGGTGGCATGAAAGCAGCCGTAAATGATGCTTTAAGAAATGAGTGTGCATTGTTCCAATAAAACTTTATTGACAAAAACAAGTAGTGAGCCAGATTGGACCCATGGGCCAAAGTTTACCAACCCATGATCTAGAACAATTTGGTCCTGTCTTCTCATTTTACAGGTGGAAAAACCAAGGCTCAAGGGGGAAATGACTTGCCCAAAGCCACACACCTAGATCAAGATAGACCATAAGCTGAAAGCTTAAAATGTTGACTGCACCTTTTAAAACTCTCTCTTCTGTACTAGATGGTCCCTTCCTCCCTTCCCTCCTGACTTCTTCCTTTTATTATGTATGTGCAAAACAACTAGTGATATGGTACGCAAACACACAGTACATGCTTTCATGCCTCCAGCCTAGTGTTATACTGAGAAACCAGTTTAAAAATAAGCTTACTTTCAGAAGTAGCCTTAAGTGCATGCTGATTTGTAAATATTAATATTCTAAAGCCACTGCAATTAAATTATTAGAATAGTGCTAACCTGGAGCATGCAAAGTATCAAAAGATGCTTGCACCTCAGAAGAAAAACTATGACCAACCTAGACAGCATACTAAAAAGCAGAGACATTACTTTGCCAACAAAGGTCCATCTAGTCAAAGCTATGGTTTTTCCAGTAGTCATGTATGGATGTGAAAGCTGGACTATAAAGAAAGCTGAGCGCCAAAGAATTGCAATGCTTCTGAACTGTAGTGTTGGAGAAGATGCTTGAGAGTCCCTTGGACTGCAAGGAGATCCAACCAGTCTATCCCAAAAGAAATCAGTCCTGAATATTCATTGGAATATTGGATGCTGAAGGTGAAACTCCAATACTTTGGCCACTTGATGGGAAGATCTGACTCATTTGAAAAGACCCTGATGCTGGGAAAGATTGAAGGCAGGAGGGAAAGGGGACGACAGAGGATGAGCTGGTTGGAGGGCATCACCAACTCGATGGACATGAGTTTGAACAAGCCCCAGGAGTGGCGATGGACAGGGAAGCCTGGCATGCTTCAGTCCATGGGGTCATAAAGAGTTGGATACACTGAGAGACTAAACTGAACTGGAATGTGCAATACTCTTAGAAATGTATTTTCTCTTTTCACAGGTATGTTTGCTGCATAGAAAACTAATCATGCTCACTGAAAGGGGAAAGAAGCTCTTTAATGTAAATAACAGGTGGAAGGAGAAATTGCCCATTATCTTGTTATTCACAGATATATACATTAGCAATTTGACGTATATTCTACTTTCCTATATAGACATGGATATATATGTGTGTATATATATGAGGAGCTTCCCAGGTGGCACCAGTGCAACTGCCTGCAAAATGCAGGGGACATAAGCAACACAGATTTGATCCCTGGGTTGGGAAGATCCCCTGGAGAAGGACATGGCAATCCACTCTAGTATTGTTGCCTGGAGAATCCCATGGACAGAGGAGCCTAGCAGGCTACCAATCCGTAGGGTCACAAAGAGTCAGACACTACTGAAGTGACTTAGTATGCAGGCACACACACACACACATATACATACATATATATATGCACACATATATATGTATACACACATATATGTACATATATATATGTATGTGTGTGTGTGAAGTTGCTCAGTTATGTCTGACTCTTTGCGACCCCATGGACTGTAGCCCGCCAGGCTCCTCTGTCCATGGGATTCTCCAGGCAAGAATAATAAAGTGGATTGCCATGTCCTTCTCCAGGGGATCTTCCCAACCCAGGGATCGAACCCGGGTCTCCTGCATTGCAGGCAGACGCTTTATCCTCTGAGCCACTGGGGAAGCCACATATATGTATACACACATACATATATATGCATACACACACATACGCACATATATGTATGTGGGTATGTGTGTGTATGCATATGAGGGGGGTTAGGAGGGTGGTAACAGAAATGAGATCTTTCTAAGGGTACAACTCTGCACAGGTATAATATTGCTTCTATGGTAAAATGCCTATTCATTTCCATCCACTGAGTTACTGTAAATTTTTGAAACACAACCCATTCATGAATTGGCATTTATCTGAATCTCTCAAGAGCTTGTGGGGCCTCAGATGGAATGGTGGTGATGGTGGTGGGTGGAAAGAGGTAGGAAGACCCACCATCTTAGGAAAGGTGAAAGGTGAAAGTAGTTGGCTAATCCTTGAGTGTTTAATTTTTTAACAAGTTGCCTAATGACCTCACTGTTTAGGATGACTTTGATGGTCCAGAAATAAGCATGCTGCCATTAGTAGAAGGTAACTTTTACAAAGATCCAGACCAAAGAGCATCTAAAGATAAACAATCCATGGCAGGGAAATATTTGGCATGGGCCTCCAGGGAATGTACTGAGGGTTTTTTTTTTTTTTTTAACCTTCTCCATCTCAGATTTATGAATCTGACAAGCAAGTAAAACATGAGACCCTCTTAGGCTAGGGGACTCAGGGTTGTGACATATAAAACCCCATGAGCTCAGAGTTTCCCTCCTCTTTGAATGTTGCCTCAGGTCAACATAAATCATCTGTGTCCTGACCCAATTCAAACACAACCATTTTCTGAAGCTGATGGGTGGAAGGCTTCATGATCCACATTGATTAATTCCATTTATCTATTTTGGAGCCCTGACTCTACACAAGAGGAGTCACTTAGGGTTTTCTCAGTTGTAAGTGTGCCTGCATGCTCAGGCATTAAGTCGTGTCTGACCCTTTGTGACCCCATGGACTGTAGTCCACCAGGCTCCTCTGTCCATGGGATTTCCCAGGGAAGAATACTAGAGAGGGTTGTCATTTCCTTCTCCAGGGGACCTTCCTGACCCAGGGACTGAAGCTGCGTCTCCTGCACTGGCAGGCAGATTCTTTACCACTGAGCCACCAGGGAAGCCCTCAGCTGTAAGAAGCAGAGGCCAACTCTGGATTCTGTAACCAAAGCAGGAACTTCTTAGATTATTACTGGATAGGTCACAAAGCCTAAAGATAGGACTCAGGAAAGACAAGAAGCAGAGACGGTGTCCCAAAGCAGGAACTAATGATGACATTCTTCAAGGCATCACAGTTTGGATGAATCAGCTCCAAGCATTTCTACTGCTTGCATCAATCCACTCAAGACTTCAATTTTCTGGACATCACAGCTGATCCTTTTTTCTGATTCTCATGCTAACCCTGTGACTCAGGGAAGATGGAACTTTGATTGACCTGCCCACCCATGGGAGAGTATAGCTTCCCCAAAGCAAAACCAGACAGATATTACTAGAGAGAAAGGTGAATGGATGCCAAGTCAATGGAATTCACAGATGTTTGCCCCTGTAGGGGATATGCCAGGGCTCACAGCTGACACGGACAGCGTCAGAGAAGCTCACAGTGCACATGGTTAATTGTCCTTCCATATCCTAGTCTACGATAATGTGAGCACTCACCTAGAGCCAGACATCCTGGAATGCAAAGTCAAGTGGGCCTTAGGAAGCATCGCTATGAACAAAGCTAGTGGAGGTGATGGAATTCCAGCTGAGCTATTTCAAATCCTAAAAGATGATGTTGTAAAAGTGCTGCACTCAATATGCCAGCAAATTTGGAAAACTCAGCAGTGGCCACAGGACTGGAAAAGGTCAGTTTTCATTCCAATCCCAAAGAAAGGCAATGCCAAAAAATGCTCAAACTACCGCACAATTGCACTCATCTCACACACTGCAAAGGAATGCTCAAAATTCTCCAAGCCAGGCTTCAACAGTATGTGAACCGAGAACTTACAGATGGTCAAGCTGGATTTAGAAAAGGCAGAGAAACCAGAGATCAAATTGCCAACATCCGTTGGATCATCAGAAAAGCAAGAAAGTTCCAGAAAAACATCTATTTCTGCTTTATTGACTATGACAAAGCCTTTGACTGTGTGGATCACAACAAACTGTGAAAAATTCTGAAAGAGATGGAAATACCAGACCACCTGACCTGCCTCCTGAGAAATCTGTATACAGGTCAAGAAGCAACAGTTAGAACTGGACATGGAACAATAGACTGGTTCCAAATTGGGAAGGGAGTACATCAAGGCTGTATATTGTTATCCTGCTTATTTAACTTCTATGCAGAGTACATCATGAGAAACGCTAGGCTGGAAGAAGCACAAGCTGGAATCAAGATTGCCAGGAGAAATATCAATAACCTCAGATATGCAAATGACATCACCCTTATGGCAGAAAGTGAAGAAGAACTGAAGAGCCTCTAGATGAAAGTGAAAGAGGAGAGTGTAAAAGCTGGCTTAAAACTCAACATTCAGAAAGCTAAGCTCATGGCATCTGGTCCCATCACTTCATGGCAAATAGATGGAGAAACAATGAAAACAGTGAGAGACTTTATTTTGGGGGGGCTCCAAAATCACTGCAGATGGTGATTTCAGCCATGAAATTAAAAGATGCTTGCTCCTTGGAAGAAAACGCTTCCAAACTAGACAGCATATTCAAAAGCAGAGATATTACTTTGCCAACAAAGTCTAGTCAAAGCTATGGTTTTTCCAGGAGTCATGTATGGATGTGAGAGTTGAACTATAAAGAAAGCTGAGTGCCAAAAAACTGATGCTTTTAAACTGTGGTGTTACGGAGAAGACCCTTGAGAGTCCCTTGGACTGCAAGGAGATCCAACCAGTCAAATCCTAAAGGAAATCAGTCCTGAATATTCACTCGAAGGCCTGATGCTAAAGCTGAAACTCCAATACTTTGGTCATCTGATGTGAAAAACTGACTCATTGGAAAAGACCCTGATGCTGGGAAAGATTGAAGGTGGGAGGAGAAAGGGACAACAGAGGATGAGATGGTTGGACAGCGTCACCAACTCGATGGACATGAGTTTGAGTAGGCTCCGGGAGTTGGTGATGGACAAGGAAGCCTGGCGTGCTGCAGTCCATGGGGTCACAAAGAGCCAGACACGACTGAGCGACTGAACCGAACTGAACTGAATCCTAGTCTACCCTTCTCCCTCAGGCACATGTTGCCTAGGGGTAGGGTGGGAGGGAATGACTCGAAAGTGGCCTTTTAAGTCCCAAGAGCAATTAAGGGACTTCCCTGGAGATCCAGTGGTTAAGAATCCATCTTCCAATGCAGGACATGGGTTCAATCCCTGGTCAGAGCACTAGATCCTGCCATACTGCAACTAAGACCTGGCTCAGCCACATAAATGAATAAATAAAATATTTTTTAAATGTCGCTTAGAGACATTTTAAGTGACAAAAGACAGTCTTCTCTGATTACCCAGGCTAATTAGCTCCCCCACTTCTACCCTTATACTCATCGTACCCCCTGTTCAATGTAAAATGTACATTTTAAGACATTAGGGGGTAGTCAGTCTTCTCTGATTCCCTAAGCTATGTAGCCCCTCCACCTCCATACTCATCGTACATGTGCCTTCCCTCTGTAGCGCTTCACAGCTCAAATCGATGATGTGTTTCATGGTGTAGGGACTGTACCACCTCCTTTATATATCATTTCTGGTGATCAATACATATTACAACCTCCACCCATATTTGTTCAATGAATGAACCAGTCACAAACTAGTCACAAACAGTGCTGTATGAGGTTTACAGGCTCAGGTTTCAGAGGCAGACCCACTAGGTGTGAATCCCACCTCTACTCCTTCCCAGAGGAATGCTTACAGTCCACAACTCAGTCTTCCCCTCTGTAAAATGGGAATAATAACATTACCTCCTTCCTCAGGGTGTCCAGCAAGTTAATGCACATGGAAAATGTACAACTTGCCCAGAGCAGATCAATAACACAATAACATTAGTCCTTCAGGCAGGAAACACCAAAATAAGCATAGGAATGATTTTTCAGTGACAAAAACCATGTTGCTTTTACTAACTTTCAAGGCAATGCTCTCCCACATCTCACAAGGTCATGGGCCCCAGTCTCCTTTCATCCCCGCGTTTTGTATTTCTGGTTGGTTTGGCCATGCTTCTCCCTGGAATGCAATTTCACACAGCTTGGGAAGAGATGATGTTCCTTGAAACTTCCGCCCTGTGGCTGTCCCGAGAGGGCTCAGAGATACAAAGACAGATTTGGCTCTGTTCAAAACCTGTTTTGAACATTCGTTGCACATACTTCAAAAACCCTGGTCCCTTGGACTTCTCACCCATTTACTCTTGGCAGAAAGCAGTTTCCTGCTTCTGCGACATTAAGGCTTTCAAGCTTAGGGGGAAAGGCTTTTTGGACAACAAACAGCCCTTTAAAAAACAATATTTTGATGAGTTAAGTGTAAATGAATCAGAAACACATGGATTAAGCTTCTCTTGATGTACACATGGGTTTAATAATTATCGGAGGTGGGGGAGAAGGGAAATGGGGCTGGAAAAGCCGTGTCTTGGGTTTTATCAAATCTAAAATGTTTGAGAAGTAATTCAAGACATTCTGCATACCCCCAAATGTAGCCAGATTTTCCGATTCCACTTCCAAGGAGCCACACCGGATCTTTCTAGTAACGATCTGAGTGTTCCAAAGCGCCAGGTTTTTGTGGCTCTGATTGGCCAGGCATGAAGCTATGATTTATGAGACCATGCAAAGATTTATATATTGCCATTATAAAAAATCCCTTCCAAACGGAACGGTACCCAAATGCAGCTTTATAAATATCTTTCCTGTTAGAAGCCTCCTTTCTATTCACAAAACTCTCCTTCTTTGCTTTTTTTCCCCCCAGCCCCCCTTAAGCCACAGATTCCCCCATGAGGTCTCAGGCCAATGAAGAGAGAGGGAATTAATTTTACCACGGCTGAAACGTGTTTCGCTTTGGATTGAGTTTTAAATGACTTGGGTCCATATAAGCTGCGGGTCATAAGAAGGTTATAGCTAAAGGGCTCATAAGTTAGGTGAAGGGTGGAAGGGCTGGAATTTTATAAATGCTTATTGCTTTCATAAAAAGAAAAGCGAAGTTGTGTTCGTGACGAACACAGCCGAACACTCAATACATCAGGGCTCGACGTTTCCTAGAGGAAATGTCCTTCCTTGGTTTGGTGGGCTTCTGTCATCCTCCATTTCAATGACGTCATTAGCATTGGGTGAGTAACTTCTTCCACATGGCACCCTCCATGGGTCCTTCCCCAAAATAAATTTTGAGTTACTCATAGCTCATAGGTACTCTGAATTGCATAGCTTAATGGGCAGCAGGGAGGTGGGTGAAACGTGGTGGAGGGAAGGACTTTCTGATTTTCTAATTTAGTATCCCATAGGTCTTGTTTCCAATGATAGGTTCACAAGCCCCATCCACCATGGAGTAGAGAAGTTATCAGGAAAAGAAATAACAGAGTCAAATCAGCATGGGTTTCAGAGGCAGGTACGTGATTGCAAAGTTGGCAGAGTTGGCTGATTTATCAAATACAACACATAGGGGCCACTGACCCAATAGTGCTGCATAGGCAAACCGTTGCTCAAGTAACCTAAGTCATCTGTGTTAGTCAGCCATGCCACAGCAATGCCGCATAACAAAATATCCCAAAATTCAGTAGATGGTATGGACAATCAGGTATCCCTATGTTTTCAGATCAGTGAGTTGAACACAATCAACAGAGATAATATAGACTTCAGCCTCCAGATTCTGACCATGGGCTCCAGGCTGTGAGGCCATATATGCTTGGGCATGTCTGTCTCTTTGTGACCCCATGGACTGCAGGCCACCAGGCGCCTCTGTCCATGGGATTCTCCAGGCAAGAATACTGGAGTGGGTTGCCATTTCCTTCTCCAGGGGATCTTCCCAACCCAGGGATCAAACCCGCATCTCCTGCATTGGCAGGTGGATTCTTTACCACTGAGCCACAAGCCTGTGAACTGAGGTCAAATCTGTTTCAAGTGTCTTTCATCTTCCTTGTACCAGTGGTCACTCAGATCATGTGGCCTTCTCCACATGTCACACTCCAGAGCTTAGATCTGCAATTCATTCTCAGATATAATATTTTTCAGATATTCTTTTGTCTATAATTCATGGTTTTCCTCTCCTGTAAGAGAGGGTAATCTGATCTCCCCTGCACACCTCAGATGGTTGTCAGCTGAAGTCCAAATGAGCAAACAGTTGGGAAAGCATGTATACTTCATGAAGGCAGATTTTGATTCTTTATTTATGCTGTATCTGCAATCCCTAGAACAGAGTCTAATACATAGCTGATGCTAATACATATTTGTATAATAATGATGAAGTTGAAACCCAAGCCATGTCTTCTAGAATCCCACTGGAGTGAATTGGTAGCCCCATCTACCCAATAATGGGGTGGATTGTACAAACTGAAACTTCCTTGAGGCTATAGTCATTAGATCTGCCTTATTAATAGGCTATGCATTCAGGATTCGTCATTTCATAAATTGAGTCGTGATGGTGATGGTGAGTGCCAGTAACAGAATCATATCATCCTCTAGAAAGAATAGAAATGCAATTCTAGCTCCACCAAAAAAGGGTGAGAAAGATTGGGATTGACTGCTGCTGCTGCTAAGTCACTTTGGTCGTGTCTGACTCTGTGCAACCCCATAGACAGCAGCCCACCAGGCTCCCCCGTCCCTGGGATTCTCCAGGCAAGAACACTGGAGTGGGTTGCCATTTCCTTCTCCAGTGCATGAAAGTGAAAAGTGAAAGTGAAGTCGCTCAGTCGTATCCGACTCTTAGCGACCCCATGGACTGCAGCCTACCAAGCTCCTCTGTCCATAGGATTTTCCAGGCAAGAGTACTGGAGTGGGGTGCCATTGCCTTCTCCTTTGGGATTGACATACATACACTATTGACACTGCTTATTTACCTTAAATGCAGAGTACATCATGAGAAACGCTGGGCTGGAAGAAGCACAAGCTGGAATCAAGATTGCCAGGAGAAATATCAGTAACCTCAGATATGCAGATGACACCACCCTTATGGCAGAAAGTGAAGAGGAACTAAAAAAGCCTCTTGATGAAAGTGAAAGAGGAAAGTGAAAAAGTTGGCTTAAAGCTGAACATTCAGAAAACAGAGATCATGGCATCCGGTCCCATCACTTCATGGGAAATAGATGGGGAAACAGTGGAAACAGTGTCAGACTTTATTTTGGGGGGCTCCAAAATCACTGCAGATGGTGATTGCAGCCATGAAATTAAAAGATGCTTACTCCTTGGAAGGAAAGTTATGACCAACCTAGACAGCATATTCAAAAGCAGAGACATTACTTTGCCAACAAAGGTCAGTCTAGTCAAGGCTATGGTTTTTCCAGGAGTCATGAGTGGATGCGAGAGTTGGACTGTGAAGAAAGCTGAGCACCGAAGAATTGATGCTTTTGAACTGTGGTGTTGGAGAAGACTCTTGAGAGTCCCTTTGGACTGCAAGGAGATCCAACCAGTTCATTCTAAAGGAGATCAGTCCTGGGTGTTCTTTGGAAGGAATGATGCACCTCATGTGAAGAGTTGACTCATTAGAAAATACTCTGATGCTGGGAGGGATTGGGGGCAGAAGGAGAAGGGGATGACAGAGGATGAGACGGCTGGATGGCATCACCGACTCGATGGACATGAGTTTGAGTGAACTCCAGGAGTTGGTGATGGACGGGGAGGCCTGGCGTGCTGCAATTCATGGGGCGGCAAAGAGTCGGACACGGCTGAGCTACTGAAATGAACTGAACTGAACTGAACTGATGAACTTGATAACTAATGAGAACAGCACAGGGAACTCTACTCAGTGCTCTGTGGTGACCTAAATAGGAAGGAAACCCAAAAACGAGGTGATATATGTGTACATATAGCTGATGCACTTTGCTGTACAGTAGAAACTAACACCACATTACAAAGCAACTGTACTCCAATAAATGTTTTTACATAAATGACTTTTTTTAAATGAGATGAGGGATGTATTGTTCCACCTAACCAAAAATTCCACGTCAGGTCAGGCAGATTAAAACAAGGACCCAGGAATTAATAAAGCACCCAGCTTCTCTCCATCTTTCCATTCTGTCTTGGAAAGTGACAGCTTAAGATGGTGTTAGTTCACTGCTGGACTTCTGAGCAAGACCCTGTGATGCTCCAAAAGCATGGTTGCCAATGGCTGATTCTGAGGAAGTAAGAGCGTCTCCACTGGGTGTCCCTGCAGAAGGGAAAGGAACCCTAGTCGTCAGAAACACAATCAGAAAACTTCCCGCACTTCACGTGCTCTGATTGGTTAGATATTCAACTCTGAGCCAATGACTACAGTCTGGATAGAGATCTGCTCGTGGCTTGCGCGAGTCGGACCTGGAAGCTGGGTGTCAGGGCCATCCCACCTGTGCTCAGTCGCACAGTCATATCTGACTCTTTGTAACCCCATGGACTGCAGCCCACCAAGCTCTCTGTCCATGGGACTGCCCAGGCAAGAATACTGGAGCGGGTCACCATTTCCCTTTCCGGGGGATCTTCCTGACCCAGGGATCGAACTTGTGCCTTCTGCATCTCATGTACTGCAGGCAGATTCTTTACCATCTGAGCTGTCAGAGAACCCCTCCCACCAAAACCTTGTGGCTGAAGGGAATAAATACGTGCAGAGAGAAACTCCAGGTAGTGCTAGGATAGTGCTAGTGGGGAAAGAGTGGACTGAACCCTGGTATATTCCATAGATGTCACCACTTCACAGTCAGGTTACCTTTTCACAATTTCAAAAGCTCTTTCCCACACATGGTCCCTATGGAATCCTACAAAGGCTCTGTAAGGGACATAATAAAGTTATTTGGGTCTGGCATTTCCCACAATGCTCCCCAAGAGGGCATCCATCTCTTCCCAACTCTGCATTTGTCAACATAACATTGGCCGTCAGAACTAGCCATGGTGGGATATTTACCTGGAATGGGTAAGAGCTACAAATCATGACCATTTTTATTTTTTCATACCCACCAAGAGGATCAGAGAAGGATCTGTTTAGCATCCCCAGTCAATCCTCCACTCTACCTCCATAACAGGCTTCAAAAGACACAAATCTGATTAAGGCATTCCATATCAATCCTGAGCTAATCTGCCTTCGAATAATCTTTCCAGGTTCATTCCCTTATTTATCCTTTGAGCTCCAGCCAAAACAAGTCATTCCCTATTCCTTAAAATACCAGATGCTCTCTCAGCTCTATGATTCTGCACGTTGCTCCCTCTGTCAGAACACCTTTGTCACCATTCTTCACCTGGTGGACTCCTACTCCGCCATCAAGACTCAACTCAAATACTCCCGTACTTTGCAAGCTCCAAGCAGAGCTGGGCAATTGTTCTCTGGAGTCCCATTTCACCTCTACTCCGAGACTTGTCATTACAAACTTAATTACTCGTTTACACATTTGTCACCCTCCTAAAAGACTGCCTATTTTGGTTCACTGTTGTCTTCCAAAGTCTTGCACAGAGCCTCACATACAGTAGGTCATTCAAAAATAATTCTCAAATTAACAATAGATAAATGGCAAAAACCAATACAATATTGTAAAGTAAAATAAATAAATAAATAAATTTTTAAAAAACACATACATATTTATCAGCCATTATGTGTCAGACTCTAGACTTTGTGACAGTGATCAAACAGGGTCCCTGACCTCAAAAAGCTCAGATGAGGCAAATAAGCAAATAAGATAGAGACCTAGCCTAATCATCATGACATCCCTCCCACCTAGCCTCTGTTATGTGCTGAACATCTGTGTGTGGTAAGAATGACAAGTCAAACTCTTTTTTTGGCTGATCGGAGCCAGTGGGAGAGCATTCTTGACTCAGCTGTCATGTGTAATACACCAGCGTCACCCAACACTGTTAAGCATCCTTGCGGTACAAATACAAAACAGGTTACAGAGACGCGGACCTTGATGTCTGGGAGCCAGCATGAAATGAATGACATCAACCCTCAGCAAACAGGAAAGAACAAACAAGCAGAGAAAGAGTTGCATGCTTCTCGGGGAGAGCAGAATGGGTGGCACTGACTCGTGATGGGATCAGAGTGCAGGGACACAGAGTACCAGGAACTCGGGCCAGCTGCCCTACTGGGGTGGGACAAGCAGCATGAGTCACCACCTCAGTCACACTCGAAACTCTAAGGACTGTCTTGGGTAAGAGGTGCGTAAGGCACGGAGATGATAATTAGCCACAGCCAACATTATTTTTTGGAGCACTGTTGTATGCACCAGGCGTTGTTCTGAGCATTCTCTCCACCAGGTCGCTGAATACACACAGTTAGCCTGATGTGAATATTCACTTGATACAGATTACAAAGTTGAGCCTCAGAAGTGTTAAGTCACATGCCTAAGATTGCCCAGCCAGTAAACTAGAGGGCTGGGTTTCCAACTCAGATTCTGTTGATTACTGAACCTGATTTTTCACCATAGCTTCACACTAATTCAGAGAAGTTAGGCAAGAATACGGAGAAGGCAATGGCAATCCACTCCAGTACTCTTGCCTGGAAAATCCCATGGACGGAGGAGCCTGGTAGGCTGCAGTCCATGGGGTCGCTAAGAGTAGGACATGACTGAGCGACTTCACTTTCACTTTTCACTTTCATGCATTGGAGAAGGAAATGGCAACCCACTCCAGTGTTCTTGCCTGGACACTCCCAGGGACTGGGGAGCCTGGTAGGCTGCCACCTTTGGGGTCGCACAGCATCGGACACTACTGAAGCAACTTAGCAGCAGCAGCAGCAGCCAAGAATACAAGACAAGAGTTGACCCTCTTTTTTCAAGAGTGATCAAGTCTGGGCCAAGTGTGTGTAAAAGTTTGTGAAGCCGTCAACCTTCAATTTATTCTTGACTCTGAAGACCCTTTGCTTGGCCTTTCACATGCTCCTTTTCCTCTTCCTCACTGATTTTTTTTTCTCCTTTATTTATGGGCTATTAAGGGGGTAGATACAAGAAAATATTCTAAGATCCTAAAGGGAGAAAAATCTATAATATAAATCCATACTCTGAACAGATGGCTGGGGTAGACTATCTCGTCTGCCTCTTTGCTCAGGATCATTTGGGGAGTGACCTTTATTGTATGCCAGTGTCCTGGAAAGACAGAGCTGACCCCCTCCATCTGAGTTGCTGAGAGGGTTATTTACAAAGGGTTAGCAGATCAGGGAGAATCTATGAGGGACAATGTAGTACCCAGGGGCTGACCACAGCTGGGAACCATTACTACCCTGGTTCTCAAGAGGGAAGGGGGAAAATTGTTACTAGAATCTGAAAGAAAGCTGTCGATGAGGCAGCCTTGATTAAGAACAGAGTATTGGTGGAGGGCCATGATCAACCTGGCAGGAGGAACCTGGATTATAAACACTCTGAACTCCACCTCTCCAAAACCACACACACCTCATGCTGGTTACTCCCAACAGCTGAATTCAGTCTAGAATGCAGATAACCCTACTGATACAGTCCAGTTGGAACAGCTTCCCAGGAAGAGAATGTGGATCTGGAAGGACTAATGGAAAAAAACAAACAAACAAAAAAGGCACACTCACTTTATGAAGTCAGTCTCCCAGAGGTGGAGCCCAAAACTCACTTCCCCAGCTTCCCTTGCAGCTAGAACCTGATCATGTGGCCCAGCCTTTCAATCAGATGTGTTCAGGTGTGATTTTCATGGGGCTGAAAGGGGATGGCCTGGAATGCATTCTGACATTGTGGCCTCTAGACGGACCAGTGACAGCTGTCTTTGTGGTGGTGTTTTCAGTAGTGTTAGTGCGGCAAGTTGCCCAGGTCTAGTGTAGCAACCCAGGAGTACAATCCAAATGGTACAGGTTTTAAGCTTTATTTTCTGTCCTGGAAATTCAGTGAACTTTCTGATATCCTCAACACAATCCTTTTCTGCCTAAACTAGCTAAAGTGGATGCTGTTGCTGGCAATCATAAGCTCAGACTGAAGCACTTCTCTTCTCCAGAATGTTCTATGGCTCCCTCTTGCCCTTGAAGTGCTAAACCCCTTCACAGGATTCTCCAGAACTCAGATCAAATCCAGCTTATGTTACAAGCCCGAATAAAATCCTCTCCACAATCCCACCTTCCCCTCAAGTGCCTTGCTCTCCAGTCATGAAATCCCCAAGCTCTTTATCACCTCAGTGCCTCCATAAAGGGTCACTCCCTGCCTGCCTACATCACCTTTTCCCCTCCTCCTTATTTAAAAAATTCAGTCTTTGAGAATGCAGCACAGTCACCTCCTCCATGAAGCCTTCCCATCCAGCCTCTAGGAAGATTTTGTGATCCTTTCTCTGTGCTCCTTCAGGGCTGGACTGACATGTCTACTGACATTCTTATTAAACTTTCATGGGTCAATCTGCTCCCAGTGAGGATGGGAAAAGGGTCTGTGTCTTAGAGTCTGTCATAATCTCCCAGGGCTGTCAAAACAAATTACCACAAACTGGGTGACTTAACAGAAATCAGATATTCTCTCACGGTTCTAGAGGCCAGAAGGCAGAAATCAAGGTGTCTACCGGGTCTGTTCCTTCCAGAGGCTCAGTAAATGCTTGGATAGGGGAATGAGGGAATGGAGTGCATGGAAATTTTCCTTGTGGATCAAAATTCAGTGTCTCCTACCAACATTCCCTTTCCTTCATCCATGCCCTTGTCCCACTTCTCCACCAGGGACCAGTCAAGTGTATAGAGCACCTGTCAGGAGAGAAGGCAGCTGCATGTCTATTTTTCCTGCTCCCACCTCCAACAGCCCCCACCAACTCTTTTTTTATATTGTTATTATTGTTCAGTAGCTCAGTCATGTCCAACTCTTTGCGACTCCCTGGACTGCAGCAGGCCAGGCTCCCTTGTCCTTCACCATCTCCTGGAGCTTGCTCATGTCCATTGAGTTGGTGATGCCATCCAACCGTCTCATCCTCTGTCATCCCCTTCTCCTCCTGCCCTCAATCTTCCCCAGCATCAGGGTCTTTTCCAATGAATCGGTTCTTCACGTCAGGTGGCCAAAGTATTTGAGCTTCAGCATCAGTCCTTCCAATGAATATTCAGCGTTGATTTCCTTTAGGCTTGACTGGTTTGATCTCCTTGCTGTCCAAGGGACCCTCAAGGGTTAACTTTATTTCTTTTTTAGTTTATTTTTGATGCCACTGGGTCCTCATTGCTGCACAAGTGTTCTCTTGTGGCGACGAGTAGGGGCTACTCTCTAGTTGCAGTGCATGGACTTATAGCAGCAGCTTCTCTTGCTGCAGAGCACAGGCTCTAGGGTGCACAGACTTCTATAGCTGAGGCTCCCAGGCTCTAGGGTGCAGTCTCAGTAGCTGTGGTGCTCTGGCTTAGTCACCCCTTGGCATGTGGGATCTTCCTGGACCAGGGATCAAACTAGTGTCCCGGCATTGTCAGACAGATTCTTAACCACTGAACCACCAAGGAAGTCCCCCTTCACCATCTCTTAAAGTTGAATGTTTTTATCGTGGATGAATCCAGCCAGGCAAACAGGGTTGGCAGAAATTTCCCTTTCATTCCTAGACTATCTAATTTCCATGTTTCCCAGCTTTACTGAGGCATAATTGACGCATAAAAATTGTATATATTTAAGGTGTAAAATATAATGTTTAGATACATGATATGTTATGAAATAATCACCATAGATACATGCGTATGTTATGAAATAATCACTGCAATTAAGATATCCATCACTTTACTCACCTAGTTATTAACTTCTTTCACTTTTGTGTTGTGTGATGAGCACACTCAAGATCTACAGATTTATTCTCTTAGCAAATTTCAACTGTACTGTATAGACCTGTCAATTCTAATCATCAGGTGGTACATTAGGTCTTCAGGACATATTCATCTTGCATAACTGAAATTTTGGAGTGGGAGAAAGTATTTGCAAACCATCTATCTGATAAGGGGTTAGTATCCAAAATATATAAGAAATACATACAACCCCAAAACAAACACACACACATACATCATCATCATTATCTGATTAAAGAAACAGGCGAAGAAATGGAATAGACATTTCCCCAAACAAGAAGTGCAAATGGCCAACAAGTATATGGTAAGGTGCTCAACATCACCTATCATCAGGAAAATGCAAATCAAACCACAAGACATTATCTCACATCTGTTAGGATGGCTACTATCAAAAAGACAGGCGATAAGTGTTGGTGAGGGTGTGGAGAAAGGGAACCTTGTGCACTGTTGGCAGGAATGTGAAGCAATGCAGCCACTATGGAGAACAGTATGGCAGGTCCTCTGATCTCTTTTGCACTTCTAGGCAAGCCATTGCCTTGTTACAAATAGAATGTTCTCACGAGAGGTGACCTCAGCACTTCCCTTCACCACCCTTCTGTTCCAGCCGAAAATGCCACCATAATGGTTTCCAGCTGGGAGAGGAAGTAAGAAAGAAGGAGGCAGCTGGGGATATGAAGGAAGTTAGGGTGTGGAGACAGGAGCAGCTCAGACACGCACCTAGTGAATGACTGGACCAGGGTGTAAGGTGGAGACCAGAGAAAGAATGAGTCTAAATGTCAAGTCAAGTTTCTTCTCTCTCGCTCAGCAATGAAGAATCTATGCTTGACGCAGACAACTTCATGCAAAAAAGAGAAGTCAAAAGCAAGCCAGAGGTCCCAGGTCTCTGGTAAAGGAAGCTCACTACCACTCTGAGTTTTCTAAGGAACAATCCTTGTAGTATGTGTCAGTTAAATGCATGGGCTTTGGAGTTAGTCCCATCTGGTGGTGATTCTCTGCTCTAGCACTTGGCAGAGATATGGTATTGGGTTAAATGCCAGTGCCTCCAAATCTATGTCTACCTGGAACCCCAGAATGTAATTTTGTTTGCAATAAGGATTATTGTAGAGGTAATTAAAGTAAGGATCACAAGATAAAACCATCCTGAATCTGGGTGAACCGTCTGTCCAATGAAGGGTGCCCTTATATAGGAAAGAAAAGAGAAGACACACAGAGGAACCCAGAAGAGGCCAGCTGAAGACAGAGGTGGAAGTGGGTGTGATGAATCTTCAACTCAGAGAATGCCAGGCATCACTAGAAACCAAAGAGACAAGGAAAGATCTTCCCCACAGCCCACAGAGGGAACTGTGACTCTGCTGACACCTTGACTTTGAACTTTTCACCTTCAGAATTTAAAGAATCAATTTCTGTTGTGTTAAGCCACCAAGTTTGGTGATCCAAAAATCCAATAACAGATGTGATGCCAGGCAAGCTATTTTATTTCTCCTCTCTAAGCCTCCGTTTTCTCATCTTTAAAATGGGTACGATAGAGGACTTCCCTTGTGGTCCAGTGTTTAAGACTTGGCCTTCCAATGCAGAGGGTGCAGGTTCAATCTCTCTCTGCTTGCAAAACTAAGATCCCACATACCTCCCTGCCAAAAAACCAAAACATAAAACAGAAGCAATCTTGTAACAAATTCAGTAAAGACTTTAAAAATGGTCCATGTTAAAAAAAATCTATAACAAAAAAGAAAAAAAGGAAACCTAGAACAGTGTTTAAAAAAATAAAATGGGTACAATAGTAACATGAGGCTGTCTTCAAGACCGAGGTCTTTAGAATTCTTACAAGCCCATCAACTACAGAGGGGAAACCCATGAACAGACTATCCCCACACCTTGAGACAACTGTCTAGCACAGATATAGAGAAGAAGAGAAAGCAATGTATCATTTTTGTGGATCAGTTCTGGACATCAGAGAGGTGAGCTGGAAAGGGCAGGATAAAAGCAGAGAAGGCCTCAGATGATGTGGAGAGAAAAGGGACCCCAGAGATAGGCAGGAGAAAAAAAAGAAAAAAGATCATGCTCCTTCCGGTACTTCTAAGAGGGCCTAAGACACAGTACTTCATCTCTCTGAGCCTGTTTGTTTTTCAATAAAATGGGGATAATAGTAGAATCCCTCTTGCAATATTTTTCTGAGGATAAAATGACACTTGGTATAGCAAGTCACAGACTGGTTCCAAATAGGAAAATGAGTACGTCAAGGCTGTATATTGTCACCCTGCTTATTTAACTTCTATGCAGAGTACATCATGAGAAATGCTGGGCCTGAAGAAGCACAAGCTGGAATCAAGATTGCCAGGAGAAATATCAATAACCTCAGATATGCAGATGACACCACCCTTATGGCAGAAAGTGAAGAGGATCTAAAAAGCCTCTTGATGAAAGTGAATGAGGAGAGTGAAAAAGTTGGCTTAAATCTCAACATTCAGAAAATGAAGATCATGGCATCCAGTCCCCTCACTTCATGGGAAATAGATGGGGAAACAGTGGAAACAGTGTCAGACTTTATTTTGGGGGGCTCCAAAATCACTGCAGATGGTGACTGCAGCCATGAAATTAAAAGATGCTTACTCCTTGGAAGGAAAGTTATGACCAACCTAGATAGCATATTCAAAAGCAGAGACATTACTTTGCCAACAAAGGTCTGCCTAGTCAAGGCTATGGTTTTTTCAGTGGTCGTGTATGGATGTGATAGTTGGACTGTGAAGAAAGCTGAGCACCAAAGAATTGATGCTTTTGAACTGTGGTGTTGGAGAAGACTCTTGAGAGTCCCTTGGACTTCAAGGAGATCCAACCAGTCCATCCTAAAGGAGATCAGTCCTGGGTGTTCATTGGAGGGACTGATGCTAAGGCTGAAACTCCAATACTTTGGCCACCTCATGAGAAGAGTTGACTCATCGGAAAAGACGCTGATGCTGGGAGGGATTAGGGGCAGGAGGAGAAGGGGATGACAGAGGATGAGAAGGCTGGATGGCATCACTGACTCGATGGACGTGAGTCTGAGTGAACTCCGGGAGTTGGTGATGGACAGGGAGGCCTGGTGTGCTGCGATTCATGGGGTCGCAAAGAGTCGAACACGACTGAGTGACTGAACTGAACTGATAGCAAGTCCTTAAGGCAATGCCTGGTATTCATTCATTCATTCATTCCACACATAACTGTTGGAACCAGATTTGGGCCAGGCACCAGGCAAGTAAGTAGCACTCAGTAAATTCTATCTGTTGTTGTTATTGTTATTGGGTGACCTGGGAACATCTGTGTTGGTCAAGGGCTTCCCTGACTGTGGAAGAAGGATGCAAAGGGACTGTCCATTTTCCTCTCCCTCAATCCCAATCAGCCTCCGAATGTTCTCGTCAGCACCCTGCTGAGAGGTACCCATCCCTCAGCAAAGATTTTTCGAGACTACGGAGGATGGAGGGTAAAATCGTCCCACCCCTTTACATGGACATCTGCCCTGAGGACACAGCCCTCGCCTCCCAGAAATGCAACGGGAGTGATGGAACAGCCATAAATCTCACGCGTGACTTCAAGTTAATCAGTCATGCTGCTCAGCTGAGAAATAGGACGCAGGGACTTCACAAGTTCCCTTGTGCCCTCAGACCCTGAAGAAAGGTCACTTCATTTGTTCATTCATTCATTCATTCTTCCAATGAACAGGTATTGAACATCTCTGTGTGTTGGGAACTGTTCCAGATTCTGAGATGATAAAGGAGAAAAAATAAACAGACAATGTCCCTCCCATCATGGAATTACCAGCTCTGTGTACTATACAGATAAGTATGTTATTTCAAGCCATAGACAAGGAGAAGTTACCCATTGTGATGAGAACATTTATAGAGGGCTGACCACAGGGTCAAGAGAGGGGACTGATGAAGGCCAAGACCTGAAGAATAATATGTAAGGGTTAAGCAGGCCAGGAGGGAAGTGGGAGAGTGTTCCAGGCAGTGGGAATAGCTGGTGCAAAGCCCTGTGGTTACAGGGAGGATTGCTGGAGGGTAGAGAAGGAGGAGGGCTATGGAGAGGAATAAAATAGGGCTGGAAGGAGGCAGCAGGCTTCTAAAGTTAATGCTATATCTCAGATCCACTTCACAGGTAAGAATCCAGATGTCCTTGACCTGTCTTAACTTAGGACTTTTGGTTTTTTCTTTGCTTGCTTCCATAAGCAAAGGGAAGATAAGGAGAGATCTTGGAAAGGAGATTGGAATAAGGTGGAGGGAAGGGATGGACATGCATGGCTTAAGCATATCTCCCCTCTCCATCCCAGACAAGCTGAAGGCCAGAATATTATTATCACTTTGCCTTCCCACAGTACTTTTGCTTTTCTTTTTTGTTTATTTTGTTTTAGAGTGTTTGGGGGTTTTTTTGTTGTTTTTTTTTTTTTTTTTTTTTTTGGTGGTGAGTGGAGAAGGCAATGGCACCCCACTCCAGTACTCTTGCTTGGAAAGTCCCATAGACAGAGGAGCCTGGTGGGCTGCAGTCCATGGGATCGCTAAGAGTCAGACACGACTGAGCAAGTTCACTTTCACTTTTCACTTTCCTGCATTGGAGAAGGCAATGGCAACCCACTCCAGTGTTCTTGCCTGGAGAATCCCAGGGACAGGGAAGCCTGGTGGGCTGCCGTCTATGGGGTCGCACAGAGTTGGACACGACTGAAGCGACTTGGCAGGGGAGGGTTTACTGCTCCGCTCAGCATGTGAGGTCTTAGGTGCCCTACTGCTGGGGGCCAGCGTGAGGAACTCCGCCCATGGCAAAGGTCATGAGGAAGGAGGCTTGGCATACGCAAAGGCGTGATCAAGCCTCAGGAAACCCCCTGTTCCCGAGCATCTACCCCAAAACCAGAGTCTGTTTTATGCTCTCCCCCATAACCGTTTTTCTCAGAGAAAGAGTAAACGTGCAGCTCCAAGGCAATAAAAATTCCTGGGCATGACAAGAGTGTTTCAGCTTACGGACTCCTCTGAAGGTTATCTAGCCCACCTGTATAGGTTCATCAGGCCACAAGTGATTGTTTACAGCCTCCCAACCTGAGAGGCACGAGATGTTTTAGACTTACTAAAGGCAAATTCTTTTGGGGAGTTAGAAATTATTAGTATAGTGGGTTGGTTAGGAATTATATTGGTGAAGGGTTTTTCATTTGTTGTGCCAATAATTGCTGCTAATTCCCTACCCTGGGTGTGACAAGGGTGTCTTAGGTCAAACCTCTCTGCTGACAGACTAGCTTGTGTGACAGGATTATCTGTACAGGATTGTTTACTACCTCTCAACCATAAACAGCACAGAGAGTTTTGGAGTATTTTGACGGTCTTAATTAGCATAGGGCTTTTCTCATTGTTGAGTCAATGATTGCCGCCAGGCCTCCATATCCTTAGGCACCTGGGAATATATTAATCAATGTATTTGGAATATAGAAAAGGAAATAGTGGTTTTTAAGGTTAGCAATACTAGACTTTTTGAGTTAATGGATTTTCTCTTTTGTAATAGATCACTGTGCTTTATTATAAATCACTGTGTCCTTGCTATGTAAAAATGTAACTTTATCACTATCTTAAGACTAAATAGATCTTAAGGGGAACATTGGTGAAAGGATTTTCATTTGTTGGGCTGATGTTTGCTGCTAAATCTCCATGTTCCCTGCCCTTATAATGAATATAACTAACATATAGGAGAAATAAGTATTAACCTTTAAGCATATAGGAGAAATAAGTATTAACCTTTAAGATTAATCATGTTAACCTTGGGTTAAATAAATTCCTTTCTTGATTGTAACTCACTACACCCTCACCCTATAGGAATGTAACTTTATTTGGAGGGTGGTGCCTGGTTTAAGGAAAAAAACCCTTGGAAAAAATAAGTTTTTTGGTTATCAGAAAGAAAGGATCACAAAATGTCAGCAGGTCTCACTCATGGCCAGAAGATGATGTGATATCCCTAAGACCTTTTTTTTATACATTTATGTGAAGCATGTGATTTTGATAAAGGTCAGGACTGCTGACTCCCGCGTGACTCTGTATTCATCCCTATGTGTAACAAAAGGTATATAAGCAAACCCCAAAATAAAGAAATCGGATCAGTTTCCGGAAAGACTGATTCCCCCATGTCGCTTCTTTCTTGCTCCCGTTTCTCTGGCTGAATTCCCACCTGGATTCAGCCTCCTTTTCTCCACTGCACTATCTCCTACTACACTATCCGTTTCTAATCTCTCTCTATATCTGTAATTAAATATGTATTTTTCCAAAGATGCTGACGCCGTCCCCACCTTCAAATTCCCTGGATCCACTGGGGCTGGACCCCGGCACCCTACCAGGGATCAAACAGAGCCTTAACCCTCTGGAGCACCAGGGAAGTGCCACACTTATGCTTTTCTATGTATGATTTCCTTCAATTGTCAAGGTAAGAATTATTATCCCCATTTTCCTGGAAGGGAAACTGAGGCAATGAAAAGTGAAATGTCTTGCTCTGAAGCAGAGGGCTCCTGGGGCTGAAGCCAGGACTGAACTCCACTTTTCTGACTCCTCATCCAGTGGCCTCCAACTGCTCCTCTGGCGCAGTCATGTCTTTCCCTACTTGTCTCAAGCCAGACACCATCCCGTGCTAAGACCGTTCTCACAAACACGTGACTGTCCTTGGAAGAGAACTTATTCATTCAGAGCCTAATTAACTCTAACCTGATTCCCACTCTCACTTTTCAAGTGGCAAAGGTTAAAAAATGAATAAATTATTGGCAGGAATTTCATTTTCAAGTACCTCTCTGTGGATCACGATGCATATTTTCATCCTCATTCCCAGACTTTCACACCTGTAATGTTAGCCAAGTTTAGCCTTATGTCACTGAGCCTCCTTTTGTAAAAAGACCGCTCACCTGAGAATCCCATGAAAAACACAAGTGGAGACCTGGACGCAACCCCTGGTGAATATGGTCTGCAGAGTTAGACTTGACTTTACTAACTAAGGATGATCAGAGCCATATATGAGTTTTCCTGAAAAATGTCCCTCATAAAGAGTCAAGGGCAAAGATTTCACTGATAGTCCGGCAGTTAAGAATCTGCCCTGCACTGCAAGGGCCATGGGTTCATTTCCCAGTCCAGTAACTAAGATTGACATGCTGGTGGGATCTGTAGAGAGATCAACTAAGCCCATGTGCCTCAACTAGTGAGCCTGTGAGCTCTGGAACCCATGGGCCACAACTGGAGAGTGTGCAAGCCAAAACGAAAGCTCTCAGGTGCTGCAAGCAACAAAGACCCGACACGGCCACATAAATAAACCATTTTTTTTTTTAATCAAGTGTCAAAAATACTCAAGTCACAAGGCAAGCCGTCAGGCCATTTTGAAAAAATCCTTAGCAAACAAGCTTTGGGAAAACAACCACAGAAAATCAATTATCTGATGAGCCATTGGTTAATCACGGGGGAAGATATATATGGACTTAAATCATCTGGGAGTGTTCTGCTCAAACGGCTTCTAAGTGAGCAGACTGACAGATGTCTGCTGAAATATTCTATGTGCCACTTCCCTGTGATCATACTTCAAGGATGCTATGTTTCCATTAGACACCTCAGCTCTCCTGGCTATGAAAAGAAAAATGGAGTTAACAACTTCCTTTTGCTGAGCACTTATTCTTCCCAGATACCACGCTAGTGGTTACACGTTGCATTGGCAAAAAAGTTCATTC
The DNA here is from genome assembly GCF_014754425.2 of Oryx dammah. NCBI lineage: Eukaryota > Metazoa > Chordata > Mammalia > Artiodactyla > Bovidae > Oryx > Oryx dammah. The sequence continues at coordinate 58,396,977 of NW_024070196.1, read as the reverse complement.
GAGAGCCATACCATCTTGCAGAAAAACTCAAATGAACTTTTCAGTCAACCCAACACATTAACATGTTACATCTCACATAAGCATCATGTCAACCCTCTGCAGCATATATTCCTATTACCCCCATTTTACAGATAAGAACACTGAGGTTGGTTAAGATATTTGCCCAAGTGGCAGAGGCAGGTTTGGAACTTCGGGCTGTTTGATCCTACATTCTTAGAACATTTTGCTCAGTAGCCCCACGGATTGACATCCAAGCCCTTTCCAGATCTCAGAATTTCTGAGTTCTCAGGTGTAACCCCGGAGAAGGCAATGGCACCCCACTCCAGTACTCTTGCCTGGAAAATCCCATGGACGGAGGAACTTGGTGGGCTGCAGTCCATGGGGTAGCTAAGAGTCAGACACAACTGAGCGACTTCACTTTCACTTCTCACTTTCATGCATTGAAGAAGGAAATGGCAACCCACTCCAGTGTTCTTGCCTGGAGAATCCCAGGGACGGGGGAGCCTGGTGGGCTACCGTCTATGGGGTCACACAGAGTCGGACACGACTGAAGTGACTTAGCAGCAGCAGCAGGTGTAACCCCACCCTTATCCTTGCTTCCTGGAAACCTTCTCATACACATTATTCTTTCATAGGTCAGTCTTGGCAGCCCCAAGCAGGGTCAGGGGACAGAAAGGTCAGGAAAGTTGAGTTACTCGGCTATAAATTCTCGTCTCTGACACACCCCTTAACTGCTTATCTTTGGAAAACGTGACCTGGGATAAGGCTGGGGGATGGCAACCCAAGTCATAAAGCAGATGGCCAGGGGACACGGGGTGTCTGGCAATGCTCCTGACATTCTAGCCAGGAGATAGCAGCAGAGCAGCCCACTCTCCCCTCCCCCTGCCAAATGACCTGACCCAGAGAGATGCCACAGGGAAGTCACTAGAGATCTTCTCTCATCTGTCCCAATTCTTGCCAGACCCCCTCTGAGCCCTTACCTCATCGTGTCTGCCCTTCACTAGCTGATGTGTTTCAGATGTGTGAATATGATATGAAAGCTCCAATTTCAAAGCCTCTGTGGACTGAGGCTCCAGCCTCTTGGGCCCCAGGCTCTTCATTAAGATCCTTTCCCATGGATGGATGGATGGATGGATGGATGGATGGATGGATGGATGGAGCCATCACATACCACTGCAGTGGGGCCGTCTTCCCAGAGGTCTCCATCATTCTGACAGAAAGGGCACCAGAAACCCCTCTCTTCAGAGTGAGGCTGGTGGAAGAAAGCTGGGGAAAAGATTAACCTCCAGCTAAACCCAGGAATGGGGCTTCCCTGGTGACTCAGTAGAAAAGAATCCACCTGCCAAGGCAGGAGATGCAGGTTCGATCCCTGAGTCAGGAACATCCCCTGAAGAAGGAAATGGCAGCCCACTCCAGTATTGCTGCCTGAAAAATCCCAGGGACAGAGGAGCCTGGCGGGCTACAGCCCATCAGGTCACACAAGGGTCGGACACGACTTGGCGACTGAACAACAGCAACAACCCAGGGATGAGCAACCAGCAAGCTCAGACGACCACACTCTGGGGTGAGGTGTGGGGAAGAGTGCCCAGGGAACCTATAATCACTGGAGTCTGCTTTCCAACAGCAGTATCTTGGGCAGGACTCCTCAGCCTCAGTTGTCCACCATCAACACGTGGGAAGAGCTTCTTAAATATTGTTGCTTGGATCAACCCTGGTGATTCTGGTTCAGCTGGCCAAAAGTTGGACTTGGATGTTAGCAGCTGTAATTGTGTTTTTTCTCTAAGTTCCTTAGGTGACTGTGTTAATTCTCTATTGCTGTATAACAAATTATCACAAATGTAGGGACTCAAAAAATACACATGCGTTGTCTCTTGGTTTCTGTGGGTCAGGAATCTGAGCATGACTCAGGTGGGAGCCTCTGCTTCAGTATCTCTCAGGAGGCAACCAGGACTGCGGTCTCGTCTGAAGGCTCGACTGGGGAAGGATCCATTCTCAAGCTCCTGTGCCATTGGCAGGATCCAATTTCTGGCAGGTTGTAGGACTGATAATCTCAGTTCCTTACTGGCAAGTGGAACCAGTCAAACCTGTATTTCTCATGCTTTAAAAAAGCATGTAAATCTCCCAGGGACCTTGCTAAAATTTAAATACTAGCTGGTGCCTGGAACTCTGCACTTCTTTCAAAGTCCTGTGTGATAGGCATGCTGCTGGTCCTCCAATATTGAGGGAGGAGGGAGGGGGGTTCAGGATGGGGAACACGTGTTTCCCTGTGGCAGATTCATGTTGATATGTGGCAAAAGCAATATTGTAAAGTAATTAACCTCCAATTAAAATAAATAAACTTATTTTTAAAAAAATAAAATAAAAGGACCAGCAAGGATTCAGGGCGTGTCATAGACCCAAACAGATGTTTTTAAGGTCCAATTCCTACCTCATCTTTAGCATCATTAGAGTTAAGGTGCCATACCCAGATATTGTAAAGCATAAAGCTGAATCCACTAGTACATTGGATTAACCAGAATCTCATATTCAGTAATGCATCATTGAACACATCTCCTATTTCCAGTCAACTGAGGTAGTCCCCAGACCCTAATGATTTGACTTTTGAGATTTCACTTTATAGATTAAAAGAATTAATACATGTAAAGACATACACATAATGTATTACACAGTGGAACTCCAATGATGTTACAGAAACATAATTTTCACTCTCAACCACCTAGAAGCAAAAAAAAGACAAAACTTGGAAATAAACTGAGTTCCCACTACAGATTCTTTCAGTTTAAACCATCCAGTGCATGTGTGCATGCTAAGTCGCTTCAGTCGTGCACGGTGCGATGGACTGTAGCCCCCAGGCCCCTCTGTCCATGGGATTCTCCAGGCAAGAATACTGGAGTGGTTGCCATGCCCAGGGGATCTCCCCAACCCAGGGACTGAATCTGAGTCTCTTACATCCCCTGCCTTGGCAGGCAGGCTGTTTACCACTAGTGCCACCTGGGAAGCCCTAAAAATCGTCCACTGCCCTAAAATTGAAAAAAAAAAATTAAACTTGTTTTTTTTAATTAAAAAAAGAAAGAGACTTCCCTGGTGGTCCAGTGGTTGAGACTCCAAGCTCCCAATGCGGGTGTCATGGGTTCAGTTCCTGGTTGGGAAAGTAAGATCTCACATGCCATGAAATGTGGCCAAAAAAAAATTTTTTAATTAAAAAAAATAAATAGGTAAAAACATTCAGTGCCCTATTTCCTTGATTCTGAAAAAAAAAATTCTGAAATCCAAATATGCATTAGAACTAATGTGTACAGTTGATACAGTGATGTTTTTATTTCCCTAAAACATGGCTAAAACTTGATTATATTATGATTGCAATCACCTCTGAAGTCTCCCTGCCTCCACATTTGCACCCTTCCATCCATCCACTCAGTGCTTTCTTGGTGGCTCAGTGGTAGAGAATTTGCCTGCAATGCAGGGGACTTGGGTTCGATCCTGGGTGGGGAAGAGCTCCTGGAGGAGGGCATGACAACCCACTCCAGTATTCTTACCTGGAAAATCCCATGGACAGAGGAGCCTGGCGGGCTACAGTCCATAGAGTTGCACAGACTCAGACATGACTGAAGTGACTTAGCAGCAGCAACAGCAGTCTATCCACTCAGCAAAGCCACCAGAGTGGGCCTCATCCTTTATAGGGATGAGGTTTAAAACTCTTCAGTTCTGCTCCTTTGTTCTATGTGATTGTTGTTATCCTTGTATAATCTAGCAGTGACTGTAATAGTGCCTTAATCATAACAAGAATTTAGAAATTTATTCAAGAAATGATACCAGAGCAGCCTATAACCAGTCATACTATGCAGAATGGTTTAAAATATGCTTTACAGAGCTAGGTAAACAAATGTATATCTGACATCTGAGCTCATAGCCACCTTAACTTCATTTTTGTCTAAACAAATCACTTATACTTAATGGGGAGCCAACCAGCTTGAACTTAAGAAAGAATAATAGGTTTTGATGGAAAAATCCATCAGATTTCTTTCAACAGAAAAGAGATGTTAGATAGGAAACTTCTTTATATCTTGCATTAAAGGAACAGGAGAATGATTTTACAGGTTTTAGGAGTCCATTGTGGCTCCTTTGCCTGTGTGTGAAAGGGCTTTCTTGGTTGCTCAGGTAGTAAAGAATCTGCTTGCAATGCAGGAGATCCTGGGTTTGATCCCCGGATCGAGAAGATTCCCTGGAGAAGGGAATGGCAAACTACTCCAGTATTCTTGCCTAGAGAATTCCATGGACAGAGGAGCCTGGTGGGCTACAGTCCATGGGGTCATTAAGAGTCGGATATGACTTTGCCTGTGTGTACTGAACTGTAACTTCCTCCAATTTTAAAGGAAAACTGGAGAAGGAAATGGCAACCCACTCCAGTGTTCTTGCCTGGAGAATCCCAGGGACGGGAGAGCCTGGTGGGCTGTCACTTCGGACACAACTGAAGCGACTTAGTAGTAGTAGTAGTAAGTCGGATCAGGTCCCTCCTCTATGCACAGCCCTGCCATAGGTCCTGTTTCACTCAGAGTAGAATGCAGAGGCCTTACTGCTGTCTACTATGTAACCAGGTCCCTCGACCTCTGACTTCGTCTTCCTCCCCCTTCCCATCACTCACTCTGCTCCAGCCTTGCGGATCTCCCGGCAGTTCCCTGAATACGCCGAGCACGGCCCACCCCAGCGTCTTTGCACTTTTTGCGTTTGCAAATCCTTCTGCCTGGAACACCTAGTCCAATATTTGCATGTCTCACTTTCCTCACTTTCTCCACATCTCCACCCAAATGGCACCTTATCAGAGAGGTCTTCTAGGACTACCCTACTTATGAAGACCTAGTATCCTACCTTAATTGACTTTATAATATTGGGTTGGTCAGAAAGTTTCTTCAGGTTTTTCCACCAGATGTTACAGGGAAACCCAAACGAACTTTTTGGAAAATCAGATACTATCCTTTGTTTCTCATCTGACTCCCCAGATCAGAAGGTATATCCCCCGAGATGAGGGCCTTTGCCCTGTTCACAACTGTGTCCTCTCCATCTAAATACTGCCTGGACGATACTTGGAAGTCAGATACTTTTTGAAGAAATGATATGATAAATATGATCTTTAAAAAAAAATTTCTCCATAACATGCTGCTGCTGCTGCTAAGTCGCTTCAGTCGTGTCCGACTCTGTGCGACCCCATAGATGGCAGCCCATCAGGCTCCTCTGTCCCTGGGATTCTCCAGGCAAGAATACTGGAGTGGGTTGCCATTTCCTTCTCCAATGCATGAAAGTGAAAAGTGAAAGTGAAGTCGCTCAGTGGTGCCCGACTCTCAGCGACCCCATGGACTGCAGCCCACCAGGCTCCTCCGTCCATGGGATTTTCCAGTCAAGAGTACTGGAGTGGGGTGTCATTGCCTTCTCCTAGTTAAGCAAAAATTGCTAACGGTGACAGATTTTATTTTCTTGGGCTCCAAAATCACTGCGGACAGTGACTGCAGCCACAAAATTAAAAGACACTTGCTCCTCAGAAGAAAAGCTATGACAAACTTAAACAGTATATTAAAAAGCAGACATCACTTTGCCAACAAAGATCTGTCTAGTCAAAGCTATGGTTTTTCCAGTAGTCATGTGTGGATGAGAGAGTTGGACCATAAAGAAGGCTAAGCACCAAAGAATTGATGCTTTCAAATTGTGGTGCTGGAGAAGACTCTTGAGAGTTTCTTGGACAGCAAGGAGGTCAAACCAGTCAATCCTAAAGGAAATCAACCCTGAATATTCAATGGAAGGAATGATGCTGAAGCTGAAGCTCCAGTACTTTGGCCACCCAATGGGAAGTGCAGACTTATTGGAAAAGACCCTAATACTGGGGAAGATTGAAGGCAGGAAGAGAAAGGAGCAACAGAGGATGAGATGGTTGGATGGCATTTCTGACTCAACGGACATGAGTTTGAGCAAACCCCAGGAGATGGTGAAGGACAGGGAAGCCTGGCGTGCTGCAGTTCATGGGGTCACAAAGAGTCAGACACAACTGAGCGACTGAACAACAAACGAATACAAGCTTTTTATGACTACAAAGAGGAAGAATAGTATCATTTCAACATGCAATCAAGTGAAAGATAATAGAGATTTTACATGTTATATCATTCATGAGTCACATGCATTGCACTTACAGCCCATCTCAGTTCGGACCACCCACACTTTGCTTGATGGCACTTTGCTTGATGGCCATGTATGGCTGGTGGATGCTGTATTGGACAACACAGGTTGTCCTGGATGCAAATTCTCCTGCACGACTGTTATCTTAGACCAAGATAATTCTCAACCCGCCAATCCCTTCCCTCTCCGCACAGAAAGCGCCCATGTGTCCAGCTCCCTGTAACTCTGTAGAACCACAGAGGAGCCTCTCCTGGCATTCCACCTGGGACAGGACAAGCTGAGCCCAGCCCAAGCATGCAGAAGGAGACAATGAGAGCATGGGCACAATGAGGTCAGCCCCCTCTGCCAGCTCTGCTCCCAGGAAGCCTGCCCTGCCCTGCATTCTCTGCCCTTCCTTATGTTGTCTTCTCCCTCTGGGTCAACATCAAGTGAGGAACACAGACCAGCAAAGAAGGCATTGAGTATAAATATATAGGTGCTTATAGTAGAGTGTTAGGGACTGTGGCTAACTAGAGCCACATGCCCCGTCTGAAAGGGCTGCCTCTGCTCATCTTCTACCAACCTTGCTGGCAATCAGGACATGAGCCCAGAGTGGCTAGATTGCTCATCTTTTTAGGCTGAGAGGTTAAGATTATTAAATGTGATCTGATATTTAGTGTTGGATCAATAGATCTTTTTTTTAGCAGGTTTCATTTTTTAGAACAGCGTTTTTAATAATTTTTTTTATTTAATATTTACGTACTGGCCGTGCTGGGTCTTCGTTGCTGCGTGGGCTTTTCTCTCGTGGTGCATGGGTTTTTCACTGTGCTGGCGTTTCTTTGCGCTGGCTTCTCTTGCTGAGCACAGGCTCCAGGGCATGCAGGCTCCAGAGGTAGTTGTGGCACACAGGCTTAGCTGTTCTGCTGCGTTTGAGAACTTTCTGGACCAGGGATCAGACCCATGTCTCATGCATTGACAGGCGGATTCTTTACCACTGAGCCACCAGGGAAGCCCTTTCAGAACAGTTTTAACAACTTGTTGACGAGAAACATATTAACGCATCTTTTGTTACTGAATGTCTTTGACCAGAGACGTTTCGATATTCACTTACTTAACAAATCACCCGCCACAGGGGTTAGTTTCTGCAGAAATCCCCTGGTCAATAATGTGTTACTTTCACAGCAAAAGTGAGCAGAAGGTACAGAGGCTTCCTATATAAACCCCCTAACTCCCTCACATACACAGCCTCACCCATTCCCAACATCCCCACCAGAGGGGGACATTGGTTACAATCCATGAAATACACTGACTCACCATCATCACCCAAGTCCACAGGTGACACTCTGTGGGTTTGGACAAAAGTATAATGACAGGTATCCACTATGATAGGATCATACAGAGTAGTTTCACTGCCCTAAAAGTCCTGCATGCTCCACCTGCTCATCCGTGGTCAAAAGACTTAACACACCAAATTTAACTATGTCATCTCTAAAATCTGTCAACTGTACCCTTGACTGTTGCTAGACCTCTTTTGAGTCATTCATGTATCAAATACTTACGGAGTGTCTACTCTACTCTGAGCTTGGTCTGTATACAGGCGATCTGAGTAACATTTCAGCTCCTGCCTTCCAGCAACTTACAGGTTGTCGGAAGAGCCAGGCTAGAAAAATCACAATGACAACTGTGAAACAATCTTGGAATGATGGGCTGAACAAGACTTAAGGGTCAGGAAGGCTGCCTGGAAGAAGTGACATCTAAGGTTAGAACTGAGGATACATGGAAAGAAGGGGATTGCAGGGGGAGGAAACAGATGTGAAAAGTCCTGGAGCAGAAGGGGAGAGGGGTTATATAATCATAGGGCTGAACAAGACAGAGAAATTAATGGGACGTTCCTACTGGTCCAGGGGTGAAGAATCCGCTTGCCCATGCGGGGGACACGGGTTCGATTCTTGGTCCACATGCCACATGGGGCAACTAAGCCCATGAGCCACACACACTGAGCCCACGCACTCTACAGCCCATGCTCTGCAACAAGAGAAGCCACCGCAATGAGAAGCCTGCACACTGCAACAAGAGCCCTCACTCGCCGCAACTAGAGAAAAGTCAGCACGCAGCAATGAAAAACCCAGCACAGCCAAAAATAAACCAACAAATATAAAATAAAAAAGAAACCGATGGCACAGAGCATCATTTCTAGCATGTAGCCTGCTAGGAAGCCCCCACTGCTGGCTGCCCTGTTGAGGAAAGCCATAGACATTCTGCCGGTGCCTAAACTGTCCCTGACACTTCCAAATGCAGGGGGCTGTTTCTGCTTTAATCCACAGAATTAGCTTCTGGCCCCACCAGTGCCATTCCCTGAATTGCTGGAGGGCAAAGGTCAATGCATTAAGCAGGGCCGATTAATACCCAGCCGTAAATCCCACGAGCACCATTTAAGCAACAGTAATATTTCACATGGGATTGCTCCAGACATCGATCAGCCCATCTTCGGGAGGGTGCGTGTTGTGTCCTGGGCTGGCCGTGTTTACGAGGCTCGCCAAGCCCTCCTGGGCAGTGCCCCCCACACACCGCCCTTTGATCAGAGAAATCCAATAGCTGAGGTCTGGGCTTTATGGGCAAGCAAGTCTAGATTAAGGGAATTAACCACAGTTGATCACAACTAATAAAACGGTGCCTGGGCCCCACCACAGCGTGGCCCTGGGGGACAGGTTTGGGGGGGGGCGGGTGGAATAACCACCTGGGGTCCCACCCAAAGGCCACCACTTCTAGCCTCCTCCCAGAGCTGCCCATACAAGGACACTGAGAGAGACAGAGAGTATGTATATGTATGTGTGTATTTCACCCAAAAACTTCTGCACATTTTATTTTCCTATTCTCAACTTCCTCGCACCAACTTCAGTCTGAAATTTCCTAGAGAAACAGGGACCCCTCCAGAATCAATTCATTCATTTCTCCATACAGTCATTCCTTCATCAAATATTTAGGATGAATAGATGTGGCTGGCACTGTTGTGAGCTGAATTATGTCCCCCAAAGGATATGTCTAAATCCTAACCCCATTTACCTGTGAATGTGAGTTAATTTAGAAATAGGGGGAGCTCTCTTTCCTGGAGGTCCAGTGTGTAAGACTCTGCACTCCCCAGAAGGCATGGGTTCAATCCCTGGTCGAGGAACTAAGATCCCACATGCCACACAGTGACCAAAAAAAAAATAGAAATGGGGTCTTTGCAGATGTCATCAGGTTAAGATGAAGAAATACTGGATCTGGATGAGCCCTAAATCCGATGACTGCTGCCCTTCGAGGAAGGCAGACACCCAGGGATGAGGCCACGGGACAATGTAGGCAGAGACCAGAGTGATGCAGCCACAAAAGAAAGGTGAAGCATCACTGGTAACACTGGATGCTGGGATAGAAGCAACGGGCTAATCTCCTCGGAGGTCACCAGAGGGAACCAGCCTTGATGACACCCTGGCTTTAGATGCCTGACTTGCTGCGTCATGAGAGAATACATCTCTGTGTTTCAGTTTGTGGTGACTTGTTATAGCAGCCCCAGGACACAAGAAGAGGCATCATGGTCTTAGCGATGAGTAAACCAGACCCAGCCTCTGCCCACAGGAGCCTCCAGTGTCCCTGGGAGACAGATAAAATGAAGCTATTAAAATGCAATGTGGTAAGTTCTGGGAAAGAGAAAGCCCAGAGCTATCTGGTGGGCAGAGGAGGGGCACTGAGCATGGAGGAACCTGGGCACCTCTCTAATGTGCACTGTGCTCAGCCACTAGGTCGTGTCCAACTCTTGGCAACTTCATGGACTGGAGCCCGCTGGGCTCCTCTGTCCACGGGATTCCCCAGGCAAGAATACTAGAGGGGGTGGTCATTTCCTTCTCCAGGGGATTCTCCTGACCCATGGATCAAACCTGTGTCGCCTGAATTGGCAGGCAGATTCTTTACCACTGAGCTACCTGGGAAGCCCTTAAGGTCCACTAAGACAAGTCAAACACATCATCCAGTCGCGGGGCACAGACCTCCCTGGAATAACACAGAGTACAGTCATGTCCAGAACAGGGTAGGGACACCTGGAAGGAAGTCCCCATTGAGGAGGTAAATTTTGAGCTGGGGCGTGAAGCAGGTAATTTCAAAAATACAAGAGCAATAATCACAAGACTGAGCGTTTACTGAGTGCCCACTGTATGCAGCACTCACCATGCAGAGGGTTTTCCAAATGGCTAGCTCTTTTTTTTTTTATATTGGAATATAGCCGATTAACAATGTTGTCATGGTTTCAGGTGGACAGCAAAGGGACTCAGCCATACATACACATGTGTCCTTTCTCCCCCAATCTCCTCTCCCATCCAGGCTGCCACAGAACATTGAGCAGAGCTCCCTGTGCTATACAGTAGGTCCTTATTGGTTATCCATTTTAATTATAACAGTGTCTTCATGCTGATCCCTACTCCCTATCTCATCACCCTTCCTCCTCCCTCCAACCCCCACCAGCAACCATCAGTCAAGTGGCTACCTCTTGTAATCCACCCGACAGGCTGTGGGTGGTCCTGCCACACCCAATGGCCAGATGAGGAGTCTGGGCTGAAGGTAGGTGACCTCATAAGGTCACACAGCTCTTCAGTGCCACAGCTGGGCTAAAAGCTCAGCTATGTCTTAACCTGAAGTCCATGCATTTAATCACCCACGCCATGCCCTGCATCCTCTTCTTTTTCCTGAGTTTTGAACCAGAGGGTGAGGAAGGGAGAATCTAGGAGAAGAAATGCAAATCAGGCCACAGTTAAGCCACTGTTCAATTAAGGAGGGTAGTGGGGAGAAGGGAGCCCTGACCTCACACCACCGTGATATGACAGCACCCCAGTTTCTCCCATGAAAGAGGCACCCAGCTCATCTATCAGCACCAAGTGGACCAGGTGGAAAAATAAACCCCAGCCGTCAATTCATATGGGCTTCCCTGGTGGCTCAGACAATAGAGAATCTGCCTGCAATGCAGGAGAACTGGGTTCAATCCCTGGGTCAGGAAGATCTCCTGAAGAAGGGCATGGCAACTTACTCCAGTATTCTCGCCTGGAGAGTCCCCATGGACAGAGGAGCCTGGTGGAGTCCATGGGGGTCAGAAAGAGCCGGGCATGACTGAGTGACTAACACCACCCATCAATTCATGTGTCCCATCCTCTTTAAAGGAGATCCATTCTGGGGTCTGAGAAGCAGGAGAGACATCAACTCTTCAAGACCAGTCTGATGCTTTGGAAACAACCCCAACATTCTAGAATGATCAATGGAGGAAGGTCTGCCCACCGTGGGCCCTTGCCCCTCACCTCCTTCTCTGTTCCTACTGCACACACCATGACTGCAAATTTATTTGAAAGTGAAAGTGTTAGTCGCTCAGTCGTGTCCAACTCATTGCAACCCCATGGACTGTAGCCTACCAGGCTCCTCTGTCCATGGAATTTTACAGAAAAAAAAAATACTGGAGTGGTTTGCCATTCCCTTCTCCAGGAGATCTTCCTGACCCAGGGATCAAATCTGGGTCTCCTGCATTGCAGGCAGTTTCTTTACTATCTGAGCCACCAGGGAAGCTATAAGGAAATTAATGAGGTGAAGTAGGCATTCCTAAAGATGGCCACATCTTAATTCCTGGGACCTGTGACTGCTATGTTTCTGTGGCAAGGGGGGATTCGGGTAGTGGGTAGAATTATGGCTGTTGCCCAATTGACGGTAACATACCCTGGCTTATCCAGGTGGACCCAGTGTAATCAGGGGATGTAAAGGGAGGTGAGCAGAAGGAGGAAGAAGAGTCAGTTTCAAAGAGATATGATATAAAAGGCTCAACTTGCCAGTGTTGCTTTGAACATGGAAGGGGCCATGAGCTAAGGAATGAGGGCAGCCTCAGGCAACTAGAGAAGGCAAGCAAATGAATTCTTCCCTAGAGCTTCCAGAAGGACCACATCCCTGCTGACACCTTGATTTTATTTATTTTAAAACTTATTTATTTTTATTTATTTATTTGGCTGCACCAGGTCTTTGTTGTAACATGCGGGATCTTTAGATGAAGCATTCAAACTCTTAGTTGCAGCATGTGGGATACAGTTGCCTGATGAGGGACTGAACCCAGGTCCCCCACACTGGGAGCTCAGAGTCTTAGCCACTGGACCACCAGGGACGTCCCTGATACCTTGATATCAGCTCAGAGAGACCACATCTGACCTCCAGAGATGCACATCCTGAGAACCCGGAGCAGTGCTTTGGGCATAGGAGCTGCTCAGTAATGACCTGGGAGTCACTTAGACCCCTCTTTCTTCCCATCTTGCTAAATATTACCACTATCTGCCTCAGCACTTATGCTAGAAACCGGGTCTTCACAAGTGTCCCCTGCTCAGTGCTGTCGATGTCCCCACCTCAGCAGTGCCTCTGTTCATCCCCTCCTCTACATTTTCCCTGTCCGTATGCTAGGGAAGACTCTCGGCACGTCTCATCTGGAGTACTGCAATGGCCTTGTGGTTAATTTCATGTGTCAACATGGCTAGACTATGATACTCAGATATGTGGTCAAACATCTGTCAGTTCGTACGTCACCGTCACCGTAAAGGCGTCTTTAAAAAAAAAAATGAGATTACCATTCAAATCTAGACATAGAGAGTGGATTTGTGAACACATGAGGGGAAAGAGAGGGTGGAATGAACTGAGAGAGTAGCATTGATATACATATAAACACTACCATGTGTAAAATAGCTAGCTAGTGGGAAGTTGCTGTAAAGCACATAGAGCTCAGCTTGGTGCTCTGTGACAAGCTAGAGAGGTGGAACAGGGGGGTGACAGGAGGGAGCTGTGTGTGTATATACATATGGCTGATTCACATCGTTGTACAGCAGAAACTAATACAACATTGTAAAGCACGTATCTGCCAATTAAAAAAGTAAAAGAAGAATTTAAATATGAAATTACCATATGATCCAGCAATCCCACCTCTAGATATAGACCCAAAAGAATTGAAAACAGGAACTCGAACAGATATTTGTACATCCTTGTTTCTACCAGCATTATCCATAATAGCCACAAGGTGGAAACAACCCAAATGCTCATCAGATGATGAAAAAACATGAACAAAATGTGGTATCTATTAATACATACCATGCAGCATTATTCAACCTTTCAAAGGAAGGAAATCCCACCGCATGCTGCCACATGGATGTACCTTAAAGACATTATGCAGAATGAAACAAGCCAGACGCCAAAGGACAAACATTGCACAATCCCACTCATATGACCCCAAATAGTCAAATTTATGGAGAGTAGCGGTGGCTGCCAGGGATTGGGGGAGAGGGGAACGGGGAGTTACTGTTTTCAGAGTATGGAGTTATAGTTTGAGATGACAGATGGTGATGATGATTGGACAACATTGTGAATGTACTCCATGTTACTTAACTACATATTGAAACTCGTTAAAGTGTTTGATTTTATGGTATGTATGTATATTTTAGCAGAATAATTTTTTAAAAAGAAATACAGTTGTATCTAATTTCCTTACCATTTCAGCCACTGGAAAGGCCCTAGTCTCCATGTCAAGGCAGAAGAATAAGTTTGCCAGAGGACACATAAAGAAGAAATCATTCCAGGCAGAAGTGAGGCAAGGAAGAAAAACCACTCTGCCCAAATCATGGAGCAATTTTCATTTTCTTCTGTTGTTGCCACTCATGTTTTTAATTTTCTAAAATTGCTACATCTCTGAATTTTCAAATGTCAGAGGCAGAAGTTTTCTCCCCATGCAGAATCTCCCAGAACCCTGTCGTCAAATTATACACTGGACAATAATGCCACTAACATTCATCTATGTCACCGATGACCAACATGTTTTATAGCAACTAATCTTTTTTTCAAAAATGCAACTTTAGGCCAAAGGACATAGACTTGGCCAAGGGAGTGGAAAAAGAAGCAAGCAGAAAGGGAAATGTTTTTCAAAGAGCTTTAAAGATGGGGAGGCAGAGACATTGGCGAGAAAACGTGACTTCTGTGGGAAGAAAACAATGTAGTTTAAAGGACGGATTTACCCACTGTCATAGACAAAGGGGAGAAGAGCTGGGGACGGGGACACACTGCAGAATTCAGTACAGTCATACAAGTGAAACACTGGCTGCCATGACATAGACTTAGGGCCTCCCCGGGGGCTTAGTGGCAAAGTATCTGCCTGCAGTGCAGGAGACACAGAAGACTCAGGTTCGATCCCTGGGCTGGGAAGATCCCCTGGAGGAAGGCATGGCAACCCACTCCAATGTTCTTGCCTGGAGAATCCCACAGACAGAGGAGCCTGGTGGATGGGATCTGGTCCATGGGATCTCAAAGAGTCAAACACGACTGAAGCAACTGAGCGCATGCGCGTGCGTGCACACACACACACAGACTTAGGTAGTATGTAATTTTTTGACTCTTCCTCTTGAGAGTCCCTTGGACTGCAAGGAGATCCAACCAGTCCATTCTGAAGGAGATCAACCCTGGGATTTCTTTGGAAGGAATGATGCTAAAGCTGAAACTCCAGTACTTTGGCCACCTCATGTGAAGAGTTGACTCACTGGAAAAGACTCTGATGCTGGGAGAGATTGGGGGCAAGAGGAGAAGGGGACGACAGAGGATGAGATGGCTGGATGGCATCACGGACTCAATGGACGTGAGTCTGAGTGAACTCCGGGAGTTGGAGCTGGACAGGGAGGCCTGGCGTGCTGCGATTCATGGGGTCGCAAAGAGTCGGACATGACTGAGCGCCTGAACTGAACTGAACTTTATGCTTCCAAATCAAGGAGCCAGTGTGATCCAGGTTGTGATATGAAAGAGCAGGAATCTCATCAATGAGGGCTCCACCCTCTTGACCTCATCACCTCCCAAGGGCCTTATTTCATCATACCATCACCTATGGGTGGAGGCAATAAGTTCCAATCTGGGAATCTGGAGAGGGACACAAACATTCAGACCATAGCAGAGGGAAAGACAGCCAACAAAAGCACATTACATGGTGGTTCAGTGACTGAGACTCCACACTCCCAATGCAGGGGACCTAGGTTCCATCCCTGGTCAGGGAACTAGATCCCACATGCCACAACCAAGAGTAAAACAGGCTACAACAAAAGATCCCAAATGCTGCAACTAAGATCCAGGGCAGCAATAATGAAATTTGAAAAGCAGGTTATGTGGGGTGCAACATCTTCATAGACAGGAAGTTCCTTTGGAGATAATGAGAATGTTTGGAACTAAAAAGAGGTTGGGCCACTGAATCATTCAGTTTAAAATGGGTAATTTATGTTATACGAATTTTCTCTCACTTTTGAAGCAAATGATCAAACCAACCATGCTGTGGATAATTTAATCTCTTAATTACTTAAACTCAGTGCAGAACTTAATCTTGCTGGAGAAACTTACATACATCAGTTATCTCCCCCATGCAGTGAGGGACCTGGGGCGTTAATTTTCAGTCCAGGGTTGAGAACACTCCCTCTCGGGGATATTATTTCCTTTTTTATTTTTCTTAATTAATTTTTTTAAATTTTATATTGGCATATAGCCGATGAATAATGTGATAGTTTCAGTAACAGCACAGGGACTCAACCATATATGTATCCATTCTCCCCCAAACTCCGCTCCCATCCAGGCCACCACATAACATGGAACAGAGTTCCCTCTGCTGTACAGCAGGTCCTCCTTGGTTATCCACTTTAAATATAGCAGTTCTAGCCGGCAATGGGAATAGCAAAATGAGAGGGCTCCAGCTGGTGGCGCTGAAGATACAAAGCACAGGGTCATGGGTAGATCAGGTGTCAACAGTGTCACCTGTACCAAAGCTGTTGCTATCAAGGTCCTTGATTTTTTTTTCCCCGCTGTATTACATTTCATTGTCTGAAAACACCTCATGCCTTTCATCCACTCTGTCACCCATGGGCACTCAGTTTGTTTCTAGCCATTATTGTAAACAGTAGCTGAGAACATTCTTATTTCTCTTGGACATGCCTGCAGGAGAAAAATTATTAGATCAGAGGATTATGAATTTTCAATGTGAGATGATGACACGAAGCTGTTTTTCAAAGCACTTGCACTGATTTGCATTCCCTCTGCACCTCACATCCTTTCTAACCTGACTTGTCAGATTTTTAAAAATATTTTACCAAACAGATGAGTGTAAAATACTATCTCATTCTGGTCTTGATGTGCCTGACAATTAATTGTTGTACAGTCTCTCTTCATGTATTTATTAGCCACATATGTCCTTCATTTGAAATATCTGTGTATTTTGCCCATTTTTCTATTGGGTTATTGAGCTATACTTATTCATTTCTAAAAAATTCTTTACATATGCTTGATAATACTCTCCTTTGTGAGCTGTGTGTCTTGCATTTTCTCCCAGTTGGTAATGTATTTTTCACCCTTTAACCTTTTAAAGTGTCTGTTGAGAGCAAAATTCTTGATTTTAACAGTGGGATTTATTCATCTTCTTTGTTTGTTTTTTAAAAAACTAAATGTCTGACAACAGGGAACTGATCAAGTAAACTATGGTATGCCTATGCAATGGAATATTGTCTAATTAGCAAAAATTATTTTGTTGAAAAATATTTTTTGAAACAGAAAGATGTTTGCAATTTAATATTAAATCAAAAAGCAGTATGTACAACAAGATCTCACAGTATGTTTTTGTTAAGTTTGATAATTTACCATGTTGACAAACATGTGAGCTGATAAGCTGTCTCATTCATTACTGATGGATGGTGTACATTGATACAGTCTCTAGGAAATGCAACTTGGCAATGTCTATCTAAAATTGTAATGTATGTATAATTTTTAATATTCATTTTCATTTATTTATTTGGCTGCACTGGTCTTAGTTGTGACTTGAGGGATCTTTAGTTGCAGCATGTGGGCTCTAGTTCCAGGGATTGAACCCAGACCTTCTGTACTAGGAGCACAGAGTCTTAGCCACTGGACCACCAGGGAACTCCCAAGGATGGTATCTATCATACCCAATTTAGAGAAAATTGAGGCTCAGACAAGATTAAGTCCATCAGAGCTCCTCACCCAGCTTTGCAGAGCATACATGGGGGCTTCCTGGAGGCAGCAGTGCCTGACCACAGGTTCTGTCAGCAAATGAAATGAGATCAAATCCTGGCTCTGCCTCATTCTCTGTAGGAGCAAGTTGCTTAAGCTCTCTGTGCCTCAGTTTCTGTGTCTATAAAATAGGAGCAATGAAAGTACTGCCTCCTAGAATTATGAAGATGAGATACGCTCAGACGTGTTCATTGCTGCAGCCAGTGAGCCTTTTAAAAACATGTATCAGATCACATCACTCTTCCACTCAAACCCTTTCATAGGCTCCTGTCTCACTTGGAATAAAAGCCAAAATCCTTACAATGAAGGGCCAGTTATCTCCCTCTCTGGTCTCATCCTTTAACTCACTCATCACTTTAACTCAGTCAACCAGCTTCCTGGTGGTGTCTCCAACACACCCAACTCCTCCCTGCCTACATGCCCTTGGACACTTTTTTCCCTCTGCCAGGAGAACTCTTCCCATGATACCTGCTTCGGATCTCACACAAGTGTCCCTTTTCGAGCCCATCCTTCCTGACCCCCTACCTCCTTATCCTCCTGGGTTCTCTCTCCCTGGCACTTGTCACCACCACATATCTGTTCATTGGTGTCTCGTCCTTAAAGATAAACCTGATGGAGGCAGGTATGTCTTCTGTTTCATTCATCACTGCATTCTGGACACTTAGAACAGGATCTCTCATCCTTAGGGCCCCTGGTAAATAATAGTTCTCCCAAAGGTGGGAGGGGAGGGTGTTTCAGGCAAAGGGGCAAAGCTTGCACAAAAGCAAGTCCATGGGGGACAGTGCCTGACCTCAGCAGGGAGACACAGATGGTTCCTTTAACCTGGCTCCACCCCAGGTGGAAAATGGCCCCTGAGCACCAGCAACAACAGCTCAGATGTGTTGATCTCTTAGAATCCAAATCCTTCTTTCTTTCTTTCCTGGGGCTGCTGCTGCCTTAGTCTCCAGCCCCCAAGGCTAGAGGTATAGCCAGTACCCCCAACCAGCAGTGTAGGGGTTCTCGGGAGGACCTGTAGCTAACAGAATGAGAGGGAGATGTTGGGGGATGCAGGAGGCCTCCCTGGAGCAAAGCCTCCTAGTGGAACATTGTCAGCTCATAGCAAATACACAGAAAAAAAACAAAAAAACAGGATGGCCAAATTCATTCAGGCTTGTCAGTACAATGTTGCACTAAACCCAAACAACCTTTTTGGCCAACCTATTATATGTATATATTGGAAAAGGCCTGCCTCTCTTCTATCCCTTTAAGAAAGACACCTCTGGACGCAGGCTGGAGGTCTCAGCAGGAAACCAACACACACAGAAGGGCGGTCCAGCCAGATAAATAGACATTTATTAAGGTACTTGTCTCCGCAGCAGGAAACCAGCATGGGGGTTGGAGCCTTCCCTCCCTAAGAGAGCAGGCATCTTGAAGAGAGAGCAGGGAAGAAAGCTTGATTTGAAACACTTGTCTCCAGATGGGACCAGTAAAAACAGCGGCCCTCAACCTGGATTCAAACCTCGCAGGAAAAGAAAGTGCAATGAATGGTTTCCTAGAAGCTCCCAGGGCAGAAAGACAGGCCTTCTCCAGGCCACCAGGCTGAGTACACAGCCTGAGCCTCCACCAGACCTGTCCCCACATAGCTTTCTCGGAATTTCTGGCTGGGGCCAAAATGACAGCCCCATAGCACGCTTTGTTTCTGCAAAGGGAGGTTGTCTGTAAAATGGAGCCAAGACGAGGTCTGAACAGGGAATTCCTGGCCACAGTGCATCCAGGAGGGGACCTCTCCAAGAGCCAGGTTGCCTCGCGCACTGGTGCTTACCTCTCTTGAAAGCTTCACACTCTCTCCTTCCACAGAGCCAGGCAGACTTTTCTCATTTTGTCTGGAACATTCTCAACATTCTCTCCTGACTACCCCCACTACCTCCACCACCAGCACCTCATCTTTTAGACCTCAGTCCACCAGGGAAGCCCCCTCTGATCACTGTGACAACTCAGATGCTGTGTAATGGGCTCTCCTGTACCTGCCCTCTCCCACGGTGTACACCGTCCATGCTTATCACAGCGGGCATTTCACACCTGAGGCAGGTGTGACTGTTCTTTGCCACTCTTCTCCATGTCTTCTGCTGTGCTCACCATGAGGGCCATAGTGCCTGACACATAGTAGGCCCTCAATTAATATCTGTTTGATGAAGAAATAAATGGACCCTGGAGGGAAAAAAATGTGAGTATACCTTAGGTAAGTGTCCAAACCCTTGAATGTATGCCTCCATGAGCAAATGAAAGAAAGAATGAATGAATGAGAGATAACTAAGAGAATGAATGAATGAATGAGAGGATCAATGAGAGAATGAATGAGCCAAAGAACACATGACAGATGAATGAATGAGTGAATGAGAACGAATGGCTGCATGGATGAATGAATGAGTGACTAAATGAGCGAACGAGTATGTAAAAGACTGACAAGGAGCAGTCATAGTTCCCTCAGGGAGCGCCCAAGGGTTCCCATGTTTTTTCTGTCTTTCCTTTAGGTGGTAGAGTTTGAGATGAATATGACTCTAACCAAAACCCCTAAGAGAAGGAGGTCATTTCCCCAAGGGGCACCTGGTTGGGGGGCTTCCAGGCAGAAGCTGACCCCCAAGGGGCAGCTCTGTCCCTGACCCCTTTCACCTTCTCTTGTTCTGATCTTTATGGGGCCGTCTGCCTTTTAGCATCAAAGGAGACAGCAGGCCCGTGATTTGTCCCACAACTGCTCTATAAAAATGTAATTACCCAATAACCCGCTGTCTGCAAAACAAACCATCTTCCTGTTTCTTCTCCCATAAAAAGCATTTGACAGCCCTGTTCTATCAGCTTATAAAACCTGGAGAGAGTTGACTTAGCCCTCTCTGGAATGAAAACCCTCAAGGCGGGGGAGCGTCCAAAGTGGGGAGAAACAACACCTCTGATCTCCCAGGCAGTCGGCTGCAAAGTCTCTTGGAGGCTTCTAGGGAAGGCAAGGGAAGGAAGTCACTGTGACCTGATCTGGTACTGGACAATGCCAGACTCACCTAGAAAGGATGCGGGGGTGGAGCTCAGAAATGCTAAGAACCCAGGCCTGCCGCTTGCAGCACCCTCACAACTTTCTGGAAGGTCATGCCTCCATTTAATCACTCCACAAACACGGCTCAGACACCTACTACACACTGGGCAATAGGCGAGACCCTGAGGGTTCAGTACACCATGTCATTCGAGAAACTCATATCTATGAATATATATTTATTTATGGAGCACTTTGATCTGAATAGATTGACACGCAAAAGGTGGGTGGAGTCCAGCATTACATGGATGAGGCAGGTTATAAAACAGTAAGGAGGGGACTTCCCCGGTGGTCCAGTAGTTAAGAATCCGCCTTGCAATACAGGAGACGTGGGTTTGATCTTTGGTCAAGGGACTAAGATCCCACATGCCATGGGGCAGCAAGAGAGACTGAATGTCACGAAAGAGCCCAATGCACAGCAACTAGAGAAAGCCCGCGTGCCAAAACAAATGCCCAGTGCAGTGTGGCACTGTGGCTCCATCTGGATTATTTGTGTGTTAGTCACTCAGTTGTGTCCAACCCTTTGCAACCCTATGGACTAGAGTCTGCCAGGCTCCTCTGTCCGTGGCATGTCCGAGGCAAGAATACTGGAGTGAGTGCCCATTCCCGTCTCCAGGGAAGCTTCTCTACCCAGGGATCAAACCTGGGTCTCCTGCACTGCAGGCAGATCCTTTACCATCTGAGCCATCAGGGGAAATAATGGAATCTGAGGAAAGGGTCGATACAATTGTTCTTTATCTTGACTGGGAGAGCTATGCCACAGGTTGAATTGCATCCGCTGAAAGACATGTCCAAGTCCTAGCCCACAGTACCTGTGACTATGATCTTAGTTGGAAATAGAGTCTTTACAGATGTAATTAAGACAAGGGTCAAGAAAGATCATCCTGGATTAGGGATTGTCCTAGGGCTCAGACGGTAAAGCGTCTGCCTGTAATGCAGGGGACCAGGCTTCTCGATTCCTGGGTCAGGAAGATCCCCTGGAGAAGGAAATGGCAATCCACTCCAGCACTCTTGCCTGGAAAATCCCATGGACGGAGGAGCCTGATAGGCTACAGTCCATGGGGTCACAAAGAGTCGGACATGACTGAGCGACTTCACTTCACTAAATCCAATAAGTGTGTCCTCAGAAGAGTACAGAAAAGGAGATTTGATATACACAGAAGAGGCCATGGGAAGACGGAGGCAGATATTGGAGGGACGCGGCCACAAACCAAGAAACACCCAGAGCTGGAAGAGGAAGGAAGGATCCTCCCTGGAGCCTTCAGAGAGAGCTCACGCTTGTGTGCACGCTTGTGTCCCATGTGCTCAATTGTTTCCAACTCTTTGCAACCTCATGGACTGCATCACACCAGGCTTTCCTGTCCTTCACTATTCTATTTCCTGGAGCTTGCTCAAACTCATGTCCATTGAGTCAGTGATGCCATCCAACCATCTTATCCTCTGTTGCCCTTTTCTCCTCCTGACCTCAGTCTTTCCCAGCATCAGGGCTTTTCATTAGTCAAAGGAAATGCAAATCAAAATCACAGTGAGATACCACTTCACACCTACTAGGATGGCTATTACCAAAAGGAAAACAAAATAACAAGTGTTGGTAAAAATGCAGAGAAATCAGAGCCCCCATGCATCAATAGTGAGAATGTTAAATGGTGCAGCCATTGTGAAAAAATAGTTTGGTTGTTCCTCCAAGAGTTAAACATGGAATTACTATATAATCAAGCAGCTCCACTCCTAAGTATATGCATGATAGAACTGAAAACAGAGGCCCAATAGATACTTGTACATCAATGTTTACAGTAGCATTGTTCACAATAGCCAAAAGGTGGAAACAACCCAAGTGTCCATCAACAGATGACTGGATAAACAAAATGTAACATGTACCTACAATGAAATATTATCCAGCCTTAAAAACAAATGAAGTTTTGACATCTGCTACCACGTACAGTCCATTCTGAAGGAGATCAACCCTAGGATATCTTTGGAAGGAATGATGCTAAAGCTGAAACTCCAGTACTTTGGCCACCTCATGTGAAGAGTTGACTCATTGGAGAAGACTTTGATGGTGGGAGGGATTGGGGGCAGGAGGAGAAGGGGACGACAGAGGATGAGATGGCTGGATGGCAACACTGACTTGATGGACACAACTCTGAGTGAACTCCAGGAGTTGGTGATGGACAGGGAGGCCTGGCATGCTACGATTCATGGGGTTGCAAAGAGTCGGACATGACTGAGCGACTGAACTGAACTGAACTGAACCACATAGAGGAACTTGAAAATAAGACGATTAGTAAAAGAGGTGAAGCCCAAAAGGACAAATATTATATGATTCGGCTTATATGAGTTACCCAGAACAGGAAAATTCATGAAGATAGGAAATAGAATAGAGGCTGCCAGGAGTTGAGGGGAGTAAGAGTTAGTGTTTAATAGGTACAGAGTTTCTGTTTGGGACGATGAAAAAGTTCTGAAAACTGATAGTGGTAACGGTTGTACAATATTTTAAATGTACTTAATGTCACTGAATTGTATACTTAAAATGATAAATTTTATGTTATCTATCTTATATATGTATATATAATATTTCTTTTAAAAAATAGGAGAGATGCCTAGATGTTACTGAGGACTGGAGTGGTTTTTCTTTTCTCTCTTTTTTTTTTCTTTCTTCTTTATATTTTATGGTATTTTCAATACTTGGTTTACATGAATACATATTGTATGAAGAATTCACAGTCCGGTTGGGAAATAGATTAGTAAATCAGCTATTATGGTACATGGTCATATACACACAGTGAAAGTGAAAGTGAAGTCGCTCAGTCGTGTCCGACTCTTTGTGACCACATGGACTGTAGCCTATCAGGCTCCTCCGTCCATGGGATTTTCCAGGCAAGAGTGCTGGAGTGGATTGCCATTTCCTTCTCCAGGGGATCTTCCCAACCCAGGAAGTGAAGCTGGGTCTCCAGCATTGCAGGCAGACGCTTTACCATACAGAGTTGGGGCATATGAATCAGATTGTGGGGATGCCATGGAAGAGTCTCCAGAGAGAGGGCAATAAGCAGGAATGAGCCAGGCAAAGAAGTGTAGTGGAGAAGAAGGGTGTTCCAGTGGAAAACTGATATTGGAAATGCAAAAGACTGCCTAGTTTGATTCTTGGCCTGGCTACCTACTTGCTGTGTGTCATTGGGTCAGTTGATTAATGTCTCTGTGCTTCAGTTTCCTCTTCTGTAAAACAAGGCTCAATCATTGTATTTACCTCATATGGTGTGGGGAAAAGGCAATGGCACCCCACTCCAGTACTCTTGCCTGGAAAATCCCATGGGTGGAGGAGCCTGGTAGGCTGCAGTCCATGGGGTCGCTAAGAGATGGACACGACTGAAGGACTTCACTTTCACTTTTCACTTTCATGCATTGGAGAAGGAAATGGCAATCCACTCCAGTGTTCTTGCCTGGAGAATCCCAGGGACGGGGGAGCCTGGTGGGCTGCCATCTATGGGGTCGCACAGAGTCGGACACAACTGAAGCGACTTAGCAGCAGCAGCCTATGGTGTGGTGAGAATTGAATTAATACATGTAAAGCAATTATAACAGCATCTAGCATATGGTAAAGACTATGTAAAAATTAGACTTTTTTTAATGACTGTAAAGGACAGGAAATTTATGAAAATTGTATAAAAGAGAAATGGAATGGCTAAAGAAGCCTGGGAAAAGTGCAATGTAAGAATTATCTTCAGTGAAATATAAAGCAAATAAAGCCTTGGGGGAAAAAAAAACAAAGGGAAATCACAAATCTGAAAATAAAGTATCTTATGATGATGGGATTACATTTTGGACCAAGATATTTATAGCTAAGAAAATTGAGTTAAAATGGGTTTGGGCTAAGTGAAAAGATGCTGAAAATGTATAAAGGAGTCAGGCTTGAAAGGCTGAATATAAGTCAGCCTCTTTGTTAGAGAAAGCTCCACTGTATCCAACATTTGGAATTGATGACTTGGTGGTTTCCTTTGGGGGAGAAAACATCTAGACATTTCCTGGTAAGTCTTCCTTCCTACCCCCTCTTGCTCTCAACGACCTTCTCTGTCAGCATAATATCCAAGCTTGAGCGCTGATGGGTGTGCGTATGTTGATGATATAGAGGATATTAACAGTTTGGAGGCTCAGATCAGTGTCTGCCATCTTCATGAAGAGGCAAGCAATTCTACTGCCTAAGGACCCCTTACAGTCACAAATCACCATTCAATGAATTCCAGGATTTCAAAGCTGTGGCATAAATTTCCAAGCCAGAAGAGCAGTGTGGAAGCCTTAAGTGCTGGGTTTCAACCCTCCAGACTCCCTGGAACCACTGTCTGGGGTTCTGGCAGCATCAATGTGGCCCTTTCATCCTTCCAGAGGATATGGATAGCGTGTTAAGCCAATGAGAGACAGACAGCATGTGGTCTGTGAGTGGAAGCCACATCATGTACTTCAAGGCTCTTGGAGTCTCTTTGAAATTCTGAATGGCAAATCTCTGCCCCCTCACTCCTCTGCATGATCATCTTTTAGATGGGTACAGCAGTGTTTTATTCTGGCACAGAATGAAAGGTCTTAAAGTCTTTGAGGGAAGGAGGACTGGGTCAGTTTAAGTTAATAAATATTGGGACTTCATTTCACATTTAAGGGAAAGGGTTGGGAACATCCCTTTATCCATTAGCAATACATTCAGCTTCAAGTCATAGAATATTTTGCCATGGTGCCTTAAATTAATAGGCATTCATTTTTCTTACACAACAAGAATTCGGGGGGAAGTCGGTGGCATACTCTGATTCAGCAGCTCAATCAATGTTTTGACAAAAGAGCTGCCACAGCTCCAGCCACCACATCTAAATTTAAGACAGGAAAAAAGAAAAAAAAGAAGAGGGGGAAGGCACCACATGTGCCCCCTTTTTCTAGGAGAATAAGGTTTTCCCCAGACTCTCTTGCGACAGACCTTCTGGGCAAAAGTGGGCCACATTCCCTCCAGCTATAAAGAAAACTGAGACAGAACCAAGAATGATTATGATCCACAGCCTGGGTCTGAACTCGCTAGGAGTCATTGTACTGCCTTCACAGGCTGGTAGAGAGAATGAAATGAAATGATCTATTATAATAATACACAATGATCTACCGGAGCTGTGCTTGTCACACAGTGTATTCAACAAGTGATAACTATTACTCAAATTCCGAATTTCTGAGGTTCATTTCATGTCTTGTTTAAGTCATCTTGGCCCTGGCTGTCTTTGGACCCAGCCATGCCAACTAAACAACCTCTTATAGGCGCTTTGAAATGTCCAAGATCAAAGTATGCCAGAGGTCTGTTCCTTCTTGTTTTTCCTTTCTACACAAATCAGGAAGTACCTAGACTAACATCTAACAACCTGTACATGAAGAAATACATAAAAGAGTGATGAGAAGTTTAATTCAAAATAGAGAAAGACAAAGCACCTCCCAGATCTCTTAAAACCCATGGCTGTCGGGGAGACCTTGAAATTAGACTCCGAGACTTTCTGCCTGGTTTGAACCATACATTTCTCAGGTGATGGAATCAGGAACATGTGTCTTGATTCATCATCTGGGGCTTTGCAACCTCCTTGGGCCAAGTCTGGCGTGCTGCAGTCCATGGGGTGGCAAAGCGCTGGACACGACTGAGCGACTGAACTGAACTGGGCCAAGTCGATATAGTGACTTTGTATTCCATACCTAGGAGAGAGACGGAGAAGAAGAAGGAGGAGGAGAAGGAAGAGAAGGAGAAGAAAAAGGAGGAGGAAAAGGAGGAGAAAGAGAGATTGAGCACGTGTGTAGGGGAGGGGGATGAGCAAGAAGAAATGGACCTTTGCCTAGAATCCGTGGTAGGCGTGGGGGTGTGTCTGGTATCTAATTTCTGTTGACATGTGCAGCAGAAGCACATGTGTGACCTGTCCTGGGAGGAGGTCAGAATGACCCACAAACAGCTGAACATTCCTGATCATTCCATTTCCAATCCAGGGGTTGTTTCCAGGAGCTCAGTAACTTCTGCCCCGCTCCACAGTGCCTCCCCACCCCCAAGAGTCATGACCTCTCATGCACCCACCCCCAGCTCCTCTCCTCGCCCATGGGAGAGCTCACTCAGACGTCAAGATGTGGTCAAAAGGACCAGGAGGTAGGGGTGGGGGTATAACACTGCAGGACTCAGAAGGTGGCACTAGACGGCTTACTCAGAAGAAATGGAATCTGTCCTCCCAGGGACAGGCACCACTCACTCAGAGGCCATGAGCCACCAGGTATAATTAGACTAAAGCCCCAGCAACAGGCTCCGTGCCCTGCTCATGTCAGGACCCTGTTCCTAGCACATGTTTCTGGTGCATATGTATTTCTGGCGTTATCTGATCACTGATCCAGGGGACCCTCCCAGCAGAGAAGGGGTTGGCACTTTGCTTTCTGGCAGTTGTTTTTTGTTTTTTGGGTTTTTTTTTTTTTTTTTTTTTTTGGCCATAGGCATGGCCATAACCATAATTCTAGGAAACTTAATAATAATAACAACAAATAGTTCATAATAATGATTGATGAGGAGAATAGAAATGATGATATTACAATCACAATGACCACCTTTGGAGGAGAGATTCTGTGACAGGTACTTGGCAAGGTATAGGTACTCAGTCACTCGGTGGTATCTGACTTTTTGCAACCCCATGGACTGTAGACTGCCAGTCTCCTCTGTCCATGGGATCCTCCAGGCAAGAATACTGGAGTGGGTTGCTATTTTCTCTTCCAGGGAATCTTCCCAACACAGGGATCAAACCTGTGTCTCTTGTGTCTCCTACTGGCAAGTTTATTCTTTACCACTGAGTCACCTGGGAAGCTCTGGAAAGGTATCGGGTTGGCCAAGAAGTTCATTTGAGCTTTTCCATACGAACTTATGGAAAAATCCAAACGAATTTTGGGCAACCCAATATTTAACACATGTCATCTCATTGAACCCACCCAAAAAACCCCCGAGGAAGGTAATATCCTCATTTTCCAAATGATGATAGAGAGGCAGGAATTGAACTCAGGTTTTCTGGACTTTCAAGCACAGATTTTTTTTAATTAATTTTTATTAGAGTATAGTTGTTGATTTACAATGTTGTCCTAGTTTCTGCTATACAGCAAAGTGACTCAACTATACATAACATACATCCACTCTTTTTAAAATTCTCTTCCCACATAGATCATTAGAGAATATTGAGTAGAGTACCCTGTGCTGTACAGTAGGTATTTATTTTTAATTGTAGGCTAAATACTTTACAATGTTGTGGTGGTTTTTGCCGTCAGTCAGTTCAGTTCAGTCGCCCAGTCGTGTCTGACTCTTTGCAAACCCATGAACAGCAGCACGACAGGCCTTCCTGTCCATCACCAACTCCCGGAGTCCACCCAAACCCATGTCCATCGATTGAGTCAATGATGCCATCTAGCCATCTCATCCTCGGTCGTCCCCTTCTCCTCCTGCCCTCAATCCCTCCCAGCATCAGGGTCTTTTCCAATGAGTCAGCTCTTCGCATCAGGTGGCCAAAGTATTGGAGTTTCAGCCTCAACATCAGACCTTCCAATGAACACCCAGGACTGATCTCCTTTAGGATGGACTGGTTGCATCTCCTTGCAGTCCAAGGGACTCTCAAGAGTCTTCTCCAACACCATGAATTAGCCAGCCATAGGTGTACATGTATTCCCCATCCTGACCCTCCCTCCCACCTCCCTCCCCATCCCATCCCTCAGGGTCTTCCCAGTGCACCAGCCCTGAGCACCCTGCCTCATGCATCGAACCTGGGCTGGCAATCTATTTCACATATGATAACAGACATGTTTCAAAGCTATTCTCTCAAATCATCCCACCTTCGCCTTCTCCCACAGAGTCCAGCAGTCTGTTCTTTACATCTGTGTCTCTTCTGCTGTCTCGCATATAGGGTCATCGTTACCATCTTTCTAAATTCCATATATATGCATTGATATACTGTATTGGTGTTTTTCTTCTGACTTACTTCACTCTGTATAATAGCTGAGTAATATTCCATTGTGTAAATATACCACAACTTTCTTATCCACTCGTCTGCCAACTGACATCTAGGTTGCTTCCATGTCCTGGCTATTGTAAACAGCAAGCACAGATTTTTAACTGCTATGTTCTATTGACAGATGACAGCTTTCAAAATATGCTGCTATTCTTCCAGCTTGAGAATGTGTTCCAAATTCCAACCTAGGATTCTGAGAACTGGCTTTGCTGGATTCTAACCCAAAATTACTAGCCTTTTATCCTCTGCTTGGAGGCAGCCTTGCATACATGGTGGTAAGTAGTAGAAGAAAGTTTAAAAGGAATAGGGAGAGGGTGGGATGATTTGGGAGAATGGCATTGAAACATGTATACTATCATGTAAGAAACAAAGTGCCAGTCTATGTTCGATACAGGATACAGGATGCCTAGGGCTGGTGCATGGGGATGATCCAGAGAGATGATATGGGGTGGGAGGTGGGAGGGGGATTCAGGATTGGGAGCTCGTATACACCCGTGGTGGATTCATGTCAATGTATGGCAAAACCAATACAGTATTGTAAAGTAAAATAAAGTAAAAATAAAATTAAAAAATAAAATAAAATAAAAGGAATTTTGGGCTCTGATCTTGGAAGGCATTA
This sequence comes from Oryx dammah, assembly GCF_014754425.2. Taxonomy (NCBI): domain Eukaryota; kingdom Metazoa; phylum Chordata; class Mammalia; order Artiodactyla; family Bovidae; genus Oryx; species Oryx dammah. The sequence goes on along the minus strand of NW_024070196.1, from coordinate 58,368,050 downwards.
AATAAGGTGTGTGATAAAGACCCTCAAACAAACTGAGCTGGTTTCTCTTTTTATGTATGTATTTCTGAACATCCTTCTCTGAGTCCAATTTTTGTAACAAGCCTCATATGCAAGTACTGGGACCCACGAAGTATTTACTAAGTCCTTGTTAAACACGGTGGACTTCTCAGGTGGCCCAATGGTAAAGAATTCACCTGCCAATGCAGGAGATGCAAGAGATGCAGGTTCAATCCCTAGGTCAGGAGGATCCCCTGGAGTAGGAAATGGCAACCCACTCCAGTATTCTTGCCCAGAAAATTCCATGGACAGAGGAGCCCGGCAGGCTACAATCCATGGGGTCGCAAAAAGTTGGGCTCGACTGAGCACGCGCACACACTGGACACGGCAGGTGCTATGGGCACTCTGTAAAATGCAGACAGAGTCCAAGGAATGGCTGTCTAGGACGGCCGAATCATTGTGAGATAGGAAACAGTTTCCCTACGTAACGCAAAGCTGCTCGTCACTGCCTGCGTTCCTTTTTAAATTTTTTTGGCCACACCGCATAGCACATGGTATCCTAGTTCCGCCACCAGGGATCAAACCCTTGGCCCCTGCAGTAGAAGCAAGGAGTTCCAACCACTGGACCACCAAGGAAGCCCCTGCACTTCTAATAGCTACAAATCGCTGTTTTGTAGTGCCTGAAGCAAGGCAGGTGAGTGGAAAAAGCAGATAATCTCATCTCTCAGGTTTTAGCATCCACAACCTTCCCACCTGTTCACGAAACAAACTTTCTCTGCATCTTCTTCCAGCTCTGAATGGATATCCTTAAGGTGGGAATGAACTGCCCTCCCCCATAACTTCAGAATCATCAGTGTCACTGGGGGTAGAGTTGCACATGGAGCCTGACAGTCTTCTCCAATGGGACCCAGCCCAATCCCTCTTATGTCAGAGTGCCTTGTTTACCCATTAGTGGAGCATTGGACACCAGCAGCAGACAGGCTGGCTCCAGGGCATTTAAAAGGTCACGGATTGAGAGCCCAGGAAGGCAATCAGCTGGGATTCTGATCAACAGAGCTTCCAGAGATGAGCATCATTTCCTAAATGCACCAGCGATGTGCTTTATCCTAGAGGAGAAGGGGACCCATCAGTCAGAGGTGAGCCTCTCTAGGAAATTATCTTTCTCACCAGCCCTCCTTGGCTAATAACCTAGGGGCACCTGCCCTCAATCGGAAGCCTTGCCTGAATCACTTTGACCTTGGAGAAACTGAGATAATGGCCTTGGGAGAATTTTCTTGGTAAAACCACTGCCTTGGAGAAACTGAGGCAGTAAAACTAAGTAGGACTCATCTTCATACAGCTAGCAAGAACCTGTTATAGAGCACATGGAGCTCAGCTCAGTGCTCTGCGATGACCAAGAGGGGAAGAAAGGGCAGGGGGTGGTAGGGAGGCTCAGGAGGGAGGGGATATATGTATATTTGTGCCTGATTCATGCTGTTGTACAGCACAAACTAACACAACATTGTAAAGCAATTAGATTCCAATTTTTAAAAAAGAATAATCTCTAATCTCAAACAGTTGAAATAATAAGGACTTAGACATAACAGCACAGCTTTTATAAATCACTTGCAAGCATGGACCTAATGGTAAAGAATCCACCTGCCAATGCAGTAGTCATAAGAGGTGCGGGTTTGATCTCTGGGTTGGGAAGATCCCCTGGAGGAGGTCATGGCAACCCACTCCAGTATTCTTGCCTGGAGAATCCCACGAACAGAGGAGCCTGGCAGGCTACAGTCCATATTGCAAAGAGTCAGACACAACGGAAGTGACTTAGCATGCATGCACCAAAGGTTCTTGCTGAGCTCTCTGGGTGTATTCTCTCATTTAATATAAAAGCCCTAAGAGGTACTTATGCTATGTTACAGGTAATGCTAGAGAGGTTAAGTGACTCATCCAAAGCTAGCTAGTTAGGTGGTGGAGTGGGAATCTGAACCCAGGTCTCTAAATCTAGGTAGTCCTCATCCAACCTAGAAGGGAGAAAATGGATGGAATCTAGCAGATAGGAATTATAAAGGTGTTAGGGCAGAGAGCTTTGTTTGTTGTTGTTTTAGACGCTAAGTCATCTCTGACTCTTTCATGACCCCAGGGACTATAGTCCACCAGGCTTCTCTGTCCATGGGATTTTCCAGGCAAGAATACTGAAGTGAGTTGCCATGCCCTTCTCCAGGGGATCTTCCCCACCCAGGGATCAAACCCGTGTCTCTTGCACTGGCAGGCTGATTCTTTACCGCTGAGCCACCTGGGGAGCCCAGCACAGTGAGGGCTGGTGAGGCCCAAATTGGAAAGAAATAGTATTTTAGTTCATTGTTTGTTTTTCCCAGCACAGTTCAGGTCAGAAAGTCCCCTGACAGGCTGAACTGGTCAGACTGGGGGTAATGGTATGATGGACATAGAAGATAAATGCTGATTCACCACTTGAATGTTTTATAGCTGGTAGAAAACACAGGGAGGGAATCTTGTTGGCTAGTATCTTAGAAGAAATTCTCCTAATTTCATATTAATAGATGTGGAAACTGAGACACAGATGGAAATTGTCCTGACTTAAATGTAGACTGGGATTACAGATTTTCTGGTTGCTAGAACACTCCTTTTAAAAATAACAACAGTAATAGCCATAATAACAATAAAGGCAGCCCACAATTTTCTGTGTGCTTCGCATGTGTCAGGCTCTGTGCTAAGCATTTTATATGCCCATAAATACAGCATTGTGCAAACTTCATCACAGCCTTGCAGGTAAGTTCTAAGGCTCAGAGAGGTTGAGTCAACTGCCTAAATCATACAGTTAGTAAATGTCAGAAATAAGATTTTAAAACATAGACAGCCTGACTCCAGAAACTGAGGTGTTTTCTGTTTTTTTTTTTTTTAATTGTTTGGTCACACCATGCAAAATGTAGGATCTTGGTTCCCCAACTAGGGATCAAACCTGTTCCCCCTACATTGGAAGCACAGGGTCTTAACTACTGGACCACCAAGAAAGTCCCCAGAATCTGAGTTTTTTAAACTCTTTGACTCTGCTTCTTTATAAAATAGCATTCATCAACAGATATTGATGGAGCCCCCATAGGATTCTGGATGAGTGACAGGTTCTGTCTCTCCTCCATGAACTCACCACTTCATCAAAGAAACAGATTCATATGCAGAGAATTGAATACAGTATAAAAATGCTTCAATGAGGGGGACTTCCCTGGAAGTCCAGTGATTGAGACTCTGCACTACAATGCAGGAAGAACATGTTTGAGCACTGGTCGGGGAACCAAGTGCATGCACAGGGATCTAAGGTCCCACATGCCATGTGGTACTGCCAAGAAAAAGAAAAAAGAAACAGAAATAGTGGGCAGTTATAGAAGTTACCCTTGAGAACACACTTCCCGCATGCATGACATCTTGTTACTAAGTCCAAGCTCACTCTGCTCATCACACAAGAGGCCAGTGAATCCAAGAGATGAGGGCTTGAGACAAGGAATATGCGGAAAGCTTAGCATAAGAAGCTTGACTAAGAAGATGGCAGACTAATGTCTCAAAATAACCATCTTGTTGGGGTCTTGACACCAGGTTTTTTATGGATCAGAGTTGGGGGGGTGGTACATGAAAAAAACAAAGTAAAAAGGCCATTTAATCTTGCAAATATCTCCTAGAACGGCAAGCTTCGGGCAAGGGGATTGTTAATTTCTTCATTCCTGCCATCTACAGGTGGAAAAGCTTCTTAACAAAGCCTCTTTAGCTTAACAGTCAGACAGAGGGGCAAGATTCTCTGAGGCCAGCCACTATGTATAATTATAATAACAAAAGCAGTTTAAAAAAAAAAGGGTTAAAATCAAAGAAACAGATCTTGCATGGAAGAGTCAAAATGGACTCTTCCTTGTTACATTCTCTTGATCCTCACAACACACCCTGAGGAAGCTATCTCCATAGAAGGACACATGATTTGCTCAAAGTCAGCCAACTGGTAATGCAAGGAGCCAAGATTCAAACTTGGGATAACTGACCCCAGTGCTATGGAAAGTTCCTGACCACCATGCCATAAGAGTGCACAGGATCCCTCCAGGAAAGCATTCATCAAGGTAAGGCAGACTTTCCATTGGCCCATAGCTTTGTTGCCCCAAAGTTATGGTCAACTACCTCCTCTCAGAATGCAGTTCAAATCAACAAAACCCTAGGCTTCAGGAAGCACTCAGTTTTATAGGACAGACCCTGTCCTTTAAAGGACACCTTCCCTTCCAGGTGTTTATAAATTCAAGGCCATTTTTGGACTCATGCATTTGAGGAAGCCCTGGTGGCTCAGATGGTAAAGAGTCTGCCTTCAACGCAGAAGCTGCAGGAGACACAGATTTAGTCCCTGGGTCAGGAAGATCCCCTGGAGGAGGGGATGGCAACCCGCTCCAATATTCTTGCCTGGAGAATCTCATGGACAGGGGAGCCTGGTGGGCTACAGCCCATAGAGTTGCAAAAAGTTGGACATGACTGAAGTGACTTAGCACAGCACAGCACATATCATGAAGGGGTTTCACAAGACCAAGTTTAAACTTGGCTCTCAGAATAGATTCACCTCTCCAATCCAATAAACCAATTCAGGAAATAAAACAGTCTTCTTTAGGTAGCAGCAACCTGCATTTGTCCTGAAGACACAGTTTTTCCATATATTTTCCATATATTCACTCAAACAAATGTTTTATTAATTGCTGGCAATGTGCTAGGCATCGTGATAGGAACTGGTGAACACATGTTTTTAAAAGATAGAACTTAAAGTATCAGCAAAACAAGGGTATCAAAAAATTAAGAGGAAAAATTTTTGAGTATTTCATATTTTATATCCCCCCCAAAAATAACCCCATACAAGTCATCATAATAGCAAAAATTGAATTTAAGGCAATCATAATGTTTTCAGTACTCTAGGTCTCTAACTAGTTCCAAGAAAAAGACATTAGTCCCTAGTCTTTATGGAGCTGGATGAAATATATGTAGAAAATGTTTGAGCATGGTCATTTTTGAGTCAGACAGGACTTGGTTCAAATCCCAATTCTGCTACTTTCCAACTATATGATTTTGGACAAGATCCTTAAATTATGAGTCTTGTTTTCTTCATCTATAAAATGTGAATAGTAACAACTTGCTCTTAGAGTTATTATATGGATTTCATAAAGTAATGTCAATAAAGTGTATAGTCTAAATCAATATAAATGGAACCTCTTTTATGAGACCTTTCTTATCCATGGTTCTATTAGGTATCTATTTCTGCATAACAAATCGTCATAAATTTAGCATCTTAAAACAATGCACACATATTACCTCACAGTGTCTGCATATCAGGAATTCAGGCATAATTTACCTAGGTTCCCTCTTTTCCAATCTCTCACAAGCTTGAAATCTAAATACTGGCCAAAGTTGGAGTCCCATCTGAAAGCTCAACTGGAGGAGGTTTTTCTTCCAAGCTCACTTATGTTGCTGTTGTCAGGATTTAGTTCCTTCTGGGCTATTGGGCTGAGAGAGTCAGTTCCCAGCTGGCTGTTAACCAGAAGACACCCTCAGTTCCTTGTTAAATGGATCTCCCCAACATGGCAAGTTGCTTCATCAATGCCAGCCAGGAAGAGAGTCTGAGCAGGACGGAGTTTACAGTCTTAAATAATACAATCATGGAAGTCACATCCCATCATGTTTTCTATTTTCCCTTGGTTAGAAGCAAGTCATAGGTCTTACCCATCCTCCCAGGGAGGGAATTACACAAGAGGTGGGAATCTGGGCTGGCGGGGGAGCAGGGGCCAGCAAGGGGGCCCCGGGAGGATGTGGGTGGGGCAGTGGGAACCTTTTAGAAACTGTCTGCCACACCAGCTGACATTTCTCTCACCTTCAGCAGAGGTTTCTACTACTGGTGTCCTGCCTGAATTTAGATGGTGTCAGTTAGAACTCAGGACACCTTTGAACCCAAGTTATATTTATTCATCTAGCAAATATTTACCGAATATCTACTTATTCAACTCTGCTGGTCTAGACATTGGCTATACTGTTTAAAAAAACTGTTTAAAAAATAAAAAAAAACAGGTAAAATCTCTGTCTTCATGAAATATGCTATATTGGCAGAACAGGGAGGAGGGTTACAGAACACTCTCTGCACTATCAATAATTTATCATATGTGACTCAAGTGTAGAGTTTAAACATAAAATTTGAAATCCATGGTTTATTTCCAGAGAATTGCTTTAAAATGTTTATTGACAATTGCAGTAACCATTGCCTCGGCAGAACAAGGTCTCTCCAAAAAGAAATTAATTTTTAAATAACTATAGAAATCTTAACTCATGCTAATTACATGAGTACATACATTTGTTACAGCTCATTGAAATGTCACAAATAGAATGTGCGCATGTTATTTCATGTAAATTATAGCCCATTAAATAAATAAATAAAAATTCATTTCAGAAAACACTACCTAAGAAGTGCCTTGCCTGATGAAAGATTTTTCTAAATTGGCAGGATCATCAATAGATCACAAATTATCAGAAAATATTGATTATAACCTATAAAAGTAAGAAAATACATTTTTACATTACAAATATAGAGCAATTAATATATATATCTTTATTTTACAGCTCATTCAACATCATCTACCCATTAACAGAGGACCAAGTCTTGCATGATTGTAATTAAATTCAGTCATCTTTGCTATTTTGCTGACTTTTCAGTTATTAAAAAACATATCCACAAAATTTTTTATTTTGTTGTTATGAATTGTATATGTCAAGATGGGACCCCATGGAGTGGGGCAGGGGGGTAAACACTACTATATATAAAATATATAACCAAAAAGGACCCACTGTATACTCTACTCAATATTCTGTAATGGCCTATATGGGAAGGAATCTTAAAAAGAGTGGATATATGTATACATATAACTGATTCAATTTGCTGTACACCTGAAACAAATACAACATTGTATTGGGTTGGCCAAAAAGTTCATTTGGTTAGTGAATATGTTGTTCAATAAAGTTCTCAGTGAAAATGAAAAATATGTCTTTTATTTTTACTTAAAAGGAAACAAACTTTTTGACCAACCCAATAAATCAACTATACTCCAATAAAAAAAAAATTTTTTTAAAGAAGGAACCCCAGAACATATTTTATTTTAACAGTTTTTTAAAGTATATTACATCATTTAAATTTTAGCCCTTTGGGTATGTGGGTGGCTCCCCATGTCCTCCTGCCCTGGGTCTCAGAAATGTCCAGGGCAAGCCTGCCAAGGGGCTCAGCTTCCAGCTCTGAAGGTCACACAAGAGTGATGGTTGAAAGTGAAACCAGAAGAATCACTAAGTGAAATCCAGCCATGCCCCTACACAGCTGTGTGACCTGGACAAGGCCCCCGCCACTCAGATTCTCAGTCTCTTCACCTGTACAATGGGGCTAACAATAAAACAATCTAGTAGAGAGGGTGGGAGAGGTAAATAAGATAATGGTTTGTAAACCAGTTAAGCACTGGACCTGGTGAAAATGAGAAAGGCCCTGGCCTTTCTTTTAAAAAAGAAAATCCTTTTGGGGGTTTGTGGTAGGGCAAATCTGGGAGGCAAAGAGTTTAGAGAAGTGGCAATGATTATGGGATAATATTCCCAGATGGTGCAGTGGTAAAAAGTGAAGTGAAGTGAAGTGAAGTTGCTCAGTCGTGTCCGAATCTTTGTGACCCCACAGACTGTAGCCTACCAGGCTCCTCCGTCCCTGGGATTCTCCAGGCAGGAATACTGGAGTGTGTTGCCATTTCCTTCTCCAGATCTTCCCAACCCAGGGATCGAACCTGGGTCTCCCGTATTGCAGGCAGATGCTTTACCATCTGAGCCACCAGAGAAGTCCTGGTAAAAAGTCCACCTGCTAATGCAGGAGACACAAGAGACACAGGTTCGATCCCTGGGTTGGAAAGATCCCCTGGAGAAGGAAATGGCAACCTGCTTCATTGTTCTTGCTTGGAGAATTCTATGGACAGACGAGCCTGGCAGGTGATAGTCCATGTGGTTGCAAAGGGTCGGACGTGACATTTCAAGGCAGAGGTAAGCAGTCTTCAGTGAGAACTAAGAAATAATCTAGTGGAGGCGATGGCATTCCAGTGGAGCTGTTTCAAATCCTGAAAGATGAGTGCTGCACTCAATATGCCAGCACATTTCGAAAACTCAGCAGTGGCCACAGGACTGGAAAAGGTCCATTTTCATTCCAATCCCAAAGAAAGGCAATGCCAGAGAATGCTCAAACTACCACACAATTGCACTCATCTCACATGCTAGTAAAGTCATGCTCAAAATTCTCCAAGCCAGGCTTCAGCAATACGTGAACTGTGAACTTCTTGACGTTCAAGTTGGTTTTAGAAAAGGCAGAGGAACCAGAGATCAAATTGCCAACATCT
>NW_024070196.1:58327394-58354639 GCF_014754425.2 Oryx dammah | reverse complement strand
TCTAAAACCAGCTTGAACATCAGGAAGTTCATGGTTCATGTATTGTTGAGGCCTGGCTTGCAGAATTTTGAGCATTCCTTTACTAGTGTGTGAGAGGAGTGCAATTGTGTGGTAGTTTGAGCATTCTTTGGCATTGCCTTTCTTTGGAATTGGAATGAAAACTGACCTTTTCCAGTCCTGTGGCCACTGCTGAGTTTTCCAAATTTGCTGGCATATTGAGTGTAGCACTTTCATAGCATCATATTTCAGGATTTGAAAGAGCTCAACTGGAATTCCATCTCCTCCACTAGCTTTGTTTGTAGTGATACTTTCTAAGGCCCACTTGACTTCACATTCCAGGGTGTCTGGCTCTATATGAGTGATCTCACCATCGTGATTATCTGGGTCGTGAAGATTCTTCTGTGTATTCTTGCCACTTCTTCTTAGTATCTTCTGCTTCTGTTAGGTCCATACCATTTCTGTCCTTTATTGAGCCCATCTTTGCATGAAATGTTCCCTTGGTATCGCTAATTTTCTTGAAGAGATCTCTAGTCTTTCCCATTTTGTTCTTTTCCTCTATTTCTTTGCATTGATCGCTGAAGAAGGCTTTCTTATCTCTTCTTGCTATTCTTTGGAACTCTGCATTCAGATGCTTATATCTTTCCTTTCCTCCTTTGTTTTTTGCCTCTCTTCTTTTCACAGCTATTTGTAAGGCCTCCCCAGACAGCCATTTTGCTTTTTTGCATTTCTTTTCCATGGGGATGGTCTTGATCCCTGTCTCCGGTACAATGTCACAAACCTCATTCCATAGTTCATCAGGCACTCTATATCTAGGCCCTTAAATCTATTTCTCACTTCCACTGGGGATTGGGCTTCCCTAGTGGCTCAAACGGTAAAGAGTCTGCCCACAATGCGGGAGACCTGGGTTCGATTCCTGGGTTGGGAAGATCCCCTGGAAAAGGAAATGGCAGCCCACTCCAGTATTCTTGCCTGGAGAATCCCATGGACAGAGGAGCCTGGCGGGCTACAGTCCATGGGGTCACAAAGAGTCGGACATGACTGAGAGACTACCACATACCACATACCTGAATGGTCTAGTGGTTTTCCCTACTTTCTTCAATTTAAGTCTGAATTTGGTAATAAGGAGTTCATGATCTGAGCCATAGTCAGCTCCTGGTCTTGTTTTTGTTGACTAAATAGAGCTTCTCCATCTTTGGCTGCAAAGAATAGAATCAATCTGATTTCGGTGTTGACCATCTGATGATGTCCATGTGTAGAGTCTTCTCTTGTGTTGTTGGAAGAAGGTGTTTGCTATGACCAGTGCATTTTCTTGGCAAAACTCTATTAGCCTTTGCCCTGCTTCATTCCACATTCCAAGGCCAAATGTGCCTGTTACCCTAGGTGTTTCTTGACTTCCTACTTTTGCATTCCAGTCCCCTATAATGAAAAGGACATCTTTTTTGGGTGTTAGTTCTAAAAGGTCTTGTAGGTCTTCATAGAACCATTCAACTTCAGCTTCTTCAGCATTACTGGTTGGGGCATAGACTTGGATTACTGTGATATTGAGGGTTTGCCTTGGAAATGAACAGAGATCATTCTGTTGTTTTTGAGATTGCATCCAAGTACTGCATTTCAGACTCTTTTGTTGACCATGATGGCTACTCCATTTCTTCTGAGGGATTCCTGCCCACAGTAGTAGATACAATGTTCATCTGAGTTAAATTCACCCATTCCAGTCCATTTTAGTTGGCTGATTCCTAGAATGTCAATGTTGACCCTTGCCATCTCTTGTTTGACTACTTCTAATTTGCCTTGATTCATGGACCTGACATTCCAGGTTCCTATGCAATATTGCTCTTTACAGCATCAGATCTTGCTTCTATCACCAGTCACATCCACAGCTGGGTATTGTTTTTGCTTTGGCTCCATCCCTTCATTCTTTCTAGAGTTATTTCTCCACTGATCTCCAGTAGCGTGTTGGGCACCTACTGACCTGGAGAGTTCCTCTTTCAGTATCTTAGCATTTTGCCTTTTCATACTGTTCATGGGGTTCTCAAGGCAAGAGTACTGAAGTGGTGTGCCATTCCCTTCTCCAGAGGACCACATTCTGTCAGACCTCTCCACCATGACCCGCCCATCTTGGGTTGCCCCACGGGCATGGCTTAGTTTCATTGAGTTAGACAAGGTTGTGGTCCTAGTATGATTAGATTGACTAGTTTTCTATGAGTATGGTTTCAGTGTGTCTGCCCTCTGATGCCCTCTTGCAACACCTACCATCTTACTTGGGTTTCTCTTACCTTGGGTGTGGGATATCTCTTCATGGCTGCTCCAGCAAAGTGCAGCCGCTGCTCCTTACCTTGGATGAAGGGACCACAGGAGGCATGAACAAATTGAAGGATGGATGGATGGATCAATGAATGGTTGAATGAATCAATTAATGAATTAATCAACATATGAATCACTTACATGTTATTATCCAATCTCTAGCATGCTGTTGAATTTACTTCTCAAAGACAGAAGAATGCAGTGGTTAAAAGCAGACTTTTAATGCAGTGGTTTCCAACAGGCAATAGACACAGAGAACAGACCTGTGGTGGCCAAGGGGACAAGGGTAGGAGAGGAATGGAGCAGGAGTGTGGATTAGCAGATGCCAACTATTATTACAGAATGGATAAACAAGGTCCTATGGTATAGCACAGGGAACCACATTCAATATCCAGTGATCAACCATAATGGAAATGAATATGAAAAAGAATGTAAATATGCATAGCTGAATCACTTGGCTGTACAGTAGAAATCAGCGCAGCACTGTAAATCAACTATACTTCAATAAAAATTTAAAAATTGCATTTTCTGTGAGGCTGCCTGAGACCAAATTTTAACTCCATTTACCACCTGCATGGTGTGGAAGAAGCTCCTTCACACTTCTGAGCCTCAGTTTCCCCATCTCTAAAGGAGAACCATCGTACTACCCACACCTCATAGGACTGTTGTGGGTTTAAATGAGATCATGCATGTAAAGTGCTTGGTGCATCACAAGTACTCAGGAAACGTTAGCTTTATTGTTCTGATAACTCTTTTGGCAAGAGTTGTCAAATTTATCTTTGTAAGGCCCAGTACCTGGCAGATAACACACGTTTGGGTCTCAAAAAGACTGAACATTACATGGATATTTTAAACCTCTCTGCCAGGACACTTCAAAACTCTGAGAATGTCAAATATGTCAGCTACATGGAAGGAAGCTAAAGGGAAATGACAGCTAAATGTAATCCCTGACACTGGACTGGGTCCTAGAAGAATGCTGTAAAGGACATTCTTGGGTCCACTGACAGAGCTGATCTACAGATAAAGACGAGATGAAGATACTGTATAAATGCTAAAGTCTCTGAAGTCGACAACTATAATGTGGTTACATGAGGCTATCCACATTCTTATACACTGAAATATTTAGGGGTAAAAGACCTTCATATATGCAACTTACTCTTACATGTTTCAGAAAAATTATACACATTTGAGAGAAAAGGAAAAAGCAGAGTAAAATACAAGTGACTCCAGCTAAAGGAAGGAAACACTTCATGCTATTTTTGTTCTTGAAATTTTTCAACAAGTTTGAAATTATTTCCTGATGGAAAGAGTTTTGCAAATGATGGGATGAATCTGGAACCACCAGATTACAGTTCTGAATTTTCAAATAATATTATAGTTACATCTGAAAACCAATCTAGTAAACCAACAATCTCCCAGCTTCCCAGGTAGTGCTAATGGTAAAGAATCTGCCTGCCATTGCAGGGGGAGATATAAGAGATCTGGATATTCGATCCCTGGGTCGGGAAGATCCCCTGGAGGAAGGCATGGCAACTCACTCCAGTATTCTTGCCTGGAGAACCCCATGGACAGAGGAGCCTCATGGGCTACAGTCCACAGAGTTGCAAAGAGTCAGACACGACTGAAGTGACTTAGCACGCAACTGAAACTAATCTCAGCAGATAAGCCTGCAGACGAGGCAAACACACGACTCCCCAGCCCTTTCTCAGGACAGACGTTACTAATCAAGATGGCATCCTTAATTAGTAAATCCAGACACAACCTCAGAATCCTCAACACAGCTACTACCAAGCGGATAAAACAACTCCCTGGATGAAATAACCATGGACTTGACCTCCTTCTGAGAGCTTTCTGTTCTAATCAGGGACTCATCAGACTTCAAAGCCTTTCTAGTGGAGGCACCATAGCCCCTGGAACATCTAGATGGATAATCTACAAAGTACCACTCAAAGTCTTCTATACGTTATTCCCATCAAAACTTAGGACTGATTTTACTTTGGTAAATTTACTAAGGTTCTATGTGGTCGGAAGATTCTAGCAGTCAGATTTCTTTGTGTCTGAAGAGCATCTCTTCAAGGGCTTCCCAGATGGCACTACCAGGGTGAAGAACCCGCCTGCCAATTCAGGAGACATAAGAGATGTGAATTTGCTCCTCAGGAAGAGAAGATCCCCTGGAGGAGGGCATGGCAACTAACTCCAGTATTCTTGCCTGGAGAATCCCATGGACAGAGGAGCCTGCGGGCTATAGTCCACAGGGTCACAAAGAGTCAGATGTGACTGAAGCAGCTTAGCACACATGCACACCATCTCTTCAAACACACCTTCCAACTTGACAAGTCACTTTAAACTTCATGAACCTCAGTCTCCCCATCTACAAAAAGGAACACACAATAACCCTCCAGGCTGTTATGAGGACTGGCTAAGTTAATGATCGTGAACATCTTATTCCCTTTACAGCTAAATTATATGATTATAGTGATGGTGATTAACCACATCATCATCCTTCCATCTTTTTCTGCTCTCCAATTAGCCCCCCTCCCAGTTTAATGGAGTCCTGTTTCTCTTTAGAAGGTAGAAAACAGCCTCTTCCCTAAACATCTCCAGCCTGGGTTCTTCAACAACACATGGAGCTCTCCTGCCTTGAACCTGAACCATGCCTGAGTTTCGAGAGAGCAGTTATGTGTCCATTTTCTTCGATTATCAGTGAAAGGTTAAGTGCCCCAGGCCTCAGCTCCTAGATATCCATCTAGGCTTTCCATTATGAGTGGAGGTAGACCAACCGGGTCTGTGAGTTTCATTCTCCGGCTCTGGGCTCTCCAGCTAATAGAACCTCAGCCACTCTCTTGAAGGTAAAGCTTTATCTCCGGGCAAAGCCAACCAATTTAAATGGCACTCACAGCTCAGGCCCGCATGTTCATGGGCTCTGAGTACTCCAAGGAGCCAGAGCAATAAAATCTATTAGGTCTCCTTTGTCCCATCTTGTTGTGAACTTATAAGAAAAAGCCACTAAGAGGATCAGTACCCAGAAAAACCTTCATAATTGTGGCTTCTATGCAGCGAATGAGGACAATTACCAAGGCAACCGGCCAATCATTCTGGTTAAGGGCAGAGGGAGTTTATTCCAGAAGAGGCTGTTTCGAACCTCTATGGCACTGTAATCAGAGAGTAACCAACATTTTAAAAGGCCCTTGTGTAAAAATAAGAGGAACAGCAGGGGAGGAAAAGAGGAGAGGGGGGAAGAAATTAATTTCTTCTTATTTCCTGCCTGCTTCATTGATTGCAGTCCAAAGGCAAAATGATGCACTCGCCCTGGTGCACCTGGGGCCAAGCCCGCGATGTTGTCTGATTTTATGCATGCGTTTATTTACTTCTTTTCCCCTCTGGATCTGGCATCTGCAGTGTCGATCTCAAGACAGGTGCAGCCAAGGTGTCGGTAAGAATCACCAAAAGAGTTATGGAGCTTCTTTCAGTACCTTCTGGTCCCGTGAGAATAAAAACAGTAGCCCATCCTTCCTGACCCTGCCTCCACCACCTCAGTTACTGATTTTGGCAGATCATTTTGTGATGAAAGTTGTTTTGCTCAGCAGAGTGTCTCCTATGAGTTTATGTTGGAAATCAGGGGAAACTGGGAAAACTCTAGATGCTTTTCCATCTTGGGGACTCTGGAGATTTTAGCTGATACTGAATTGGGGACTGACTTTTTCCTGCTGGGCCATGCAAGGCCCCTGGCATGGTTGAGGATGTGGGTGAGAATATCTTTGGTCTACAGTCTCTGTGTTCTCAGCTCTGTGTCCCCATGATTCCTCCCTGCCTCCAACCCTCCCAGCCATGGGCAGTGAAACACTAGATAACTTGCCCCGTGTTTGCTCATCTTCCTGGTAGGACTAGCAAAGCCATCCAATGAAATAAGAGGCTATCTTTTCCATTAGTGAGCCCCCATGATGTGAAGTGTGAAAGAGAGGTGTATCCCATTGAAAAAAAGTCATTGATTTACTCAACAAACACAGGCCAGGCACTATTCTCTTAGCACCATGTAGGCAATCATTTCCTTGTTTCTCCCCAACCAGCAGAGTCTATCATTCTAGTTACACTGAGATAACAGTAAACAACAGGAGTATAATAATATGACCACAGCAACAGGTGAATTGAACTTTTGCCCTTATGTCATGATCTCCCTTAAGCCTCTAGGATATTATGATATCAGTCAGGGTCCCAGCAGGAAATAAGTGGCACATTCAAAGGGTTTAACTGATGAGGGTTTAATAAAGGGTCTCTCTTTTTTGTAGATGTACAGCCATGTTTCTCCCCCCAGCTTTATTGAGATGCAACTGACATGTGCCTGTGTGTGTGTGCTCAGTTGCTGAGTTTGACTGTTTGTGATCCTATGGACTGTAGCCCTCCAGGCTCCTCTGTCCATGGGATTCTCCAGGCAAGAATACTGGAGTGGGTCACCATGCCCTCCTCCAGGGATCTTCCTGACCCAGGGATCGAACTTGTGTCACCTGCATTGCAGGCAGATTCTTCACCCACTGAGCCACCTGGGAGCCCAAATGACATGTAACATTGAATAAATTTAAGGTGTACAAAGTGTTGACTCGGGACATTTATATATTGCAGTAAGATAACCACCACTACTGGCTTTCCTAACAGCTCCTTCATGTCACATACTAACCATCTCCTTTTTGTGGTGAGAACATGTAAGATCTCCTCTCTTAGCAAATTACAAGTACATAATAGAGTGTTGATAAGTTCTGGTGCTCTAATAAAGGGGTCTATTTTCACAGGTGTGAACAGGGTTAAAGGAATTAGCAAAGGATATTTAAATTCCTGGGGTCTGCCTTGGGTGGGGAGCTGTTACCACCTGCAGCCAAATGAAGGGGCATAGGGTTCCCAGGTGAGGGACATGGAAGAGAGGCTACCCAAGAGGAGCTGGAGAAATAGAATAGCCCAGTCATTCCCTCCCTCCTGACCTCTAGTCTTTCTCCAATGATTCCCACTGGCCAATCAGTTGAGGTTGAGTCAATCACCAACGACCAGTAAGTTAATCAATCATGACTATTTAATGAAGCCTCCATAAAAGCCCAAAAAGGAAGGGGTTGAGAGCTTCCTGGATGGGGAACCAAAACACATCCACGTGCCATTTGTGCTCGGCTCCAAGTCCCAGGAGGACAGAAGCTTCTTTTTCAGTATCTTGCCCAATGAATCTTTTCCATTAGGCTGTTCCTGAGTTATTTTACAATAAACTAGAATCATAAACTGTATAGTCAAAGCTATGGTTTTTCCAGTAGTCATGTATGGATGTGAGAGTTGGACCATTAAGAAGGCTGAGTGATGAAGAATTGATGCTTTTAAACTGTGGTGCTGAAGAAGACTTTTAAGAGTCCCTTGGACTGCAAGATCAAACAAGTCAATCCTAAAAGAAATCAACCCTGAATATTCATTGGAAGGACTGATGCTGAAGCTGAAGCCCCAGTAATTTGGCCACCAGATGTGAAGAACCAACTCATTGCAAAAGACCCTGATGCTAGAGAAGACTGAAGGCAAGAGGAGAAGTGGGGGGGGTGACAGAGGATGAGATGGTTAGATGGCATCACCAACTCCATGGACATGAGTTTGAGCCAACTCTGGAAGATAGAGAAGGAAAGGGAAACCTGGCTTGCTGCAGTTCATGGGGTCACAAAGAGTTGGACATGACTTAGTGATTAAACAACATTAATAAACTGGTAATCTAGTGAATTTATGAATTTCTTGAGTTCTGTAAGCTATTCTAGCAAATTCATTGAACCCAAGAAATGGGTCACTGGAACCTTCATTTGTAGCCAGTGGGTCAGAAGGACTTCTGAACCTGGACGTGCGATTGGATTGGTGTGTGAAGTCTTGCACAGCTGAGCCTTTGTTTCTTTTTTAATATTTATGTATTGATTTAGCTGTGCCGGGACTTAGTTTCAGTTGCAGCATGTGGGATCTAGTTCCCTGACCGGAGATCGAGCCCTGGCCTCCTGCATTGGGAACATGGAGTCTTAGCCACTGGACCACCAGGGAAATCCTAGGACTGAGCTCTTTACCTGTGAAATCTGATTCTATCTCCACATAGTTAGTGTCAGGATTGAGCTGACACCCTGTTGGTGTCTGAGAATTGCTTGTTAGTGAGGGAAAGTTGAAATTGGGTCCAGTTGAAATTGGGTCTAATTTAGTTGGGATGATACTATGGCCAGAGGATTCAGGAATATTGGAATCCTGTCCCAGACCATATGAGGTCCTGAGGCAATTCCATGCAAGGGATGGACACAAGGAAGGTGAATTTGGAGACTGACACTAAATACTCATGCATAACTCAAATTATCCCAGGGGGTCATGGAAAGACCCACTGGTAACAACAGCCCTGGAGCTTCCCTAGTGGCTCAGTGGTAAAGAATCCACCTGCCAGTGTAGGAGACACAGGTTTAATCCCTGGGTTGGGAAGATCCTCTGGAGAAGGAAAAGGCAACCCACTCCAAAATTCTTGCCTGGGAAATCCCATAGAGGAGCCTGGAGGGCTGCAGTCCATGGGGTTGCAAAAAAGTTGGACATGGCTTAGTGACGAAACAACAACCAGCATAGCCTTAGAACAAAAGCAGACCAGAGCTTTTTTTCATTTATTTCATTCCCTACGTTTGAACTTACATTTCAGCATCACCACTTTTTCTAATTGAAGGACAATTGCTTTACAACATTGTGTTAGTTTTTGCTGAACAACGTGAATCAGCTACATGTATACACTTCTCCCCTCCCTCTCGAGCCTCCCTCCCACCACTAACCCCCATCAGTCATCACAGAGCACCGAGCTGAGCTCCCTAAGCACCTCCACTTTTAATGCAGGGATTCACCTTTTATTTCCCACCTGGATGATCACAACAGTCTTCTAACTGGGCTTCCTGTGCATTTTCCCTGAACTTTCTCTAATGTTGTTTACTAATGCTTTCTTGACATCTTTACTGAGGTACTGACAAATAAAGATGGCATATGGTATATGATTTGATGTCTGATATATGAATAATTATGAAAATAACTGCCACAATCAAGCTAATTAACATACTTCTGGTTTTGTGTGTGTGTGTGTGTGTGTGTGTGTGTGTTGAGAACATTGAAAGACCTACCATTTGGCAAATTTTAAGCATACTATACATTTTTATAATTGGAGGATAATTGCTCTACATCGTGGCATTGTTTCTTTTGTACAACAATGTGAATCAGCTATAAGTATACATATGTCCCTCCTTCTTGAGCTTTCTACCACCCCCATCCCATCCCTCTAGGTCATCAAAGAAAACTGGGCTGAGCTCCCTCTGTTATATAGCACCTTCCCACTAGCTGTCTATTTTACACATGGTCGTGCATATACATCAGTGCTACTCTCTCAGTTCATCCCCCCTCTCCTTCCCCTGCTGAGTCTGCAAGTCCATTCTCTACCTCTGCATCTCTATTCCTGCCCTACAAATAGGTTAGTCAGTACCATTTTTCTTGATTCCAAATGCACACATTAATATATGGTATCGATATTATTAACCAAATTCATCCTGCTGTACATTAGATCTGTAGAACTTACTCATCTTGCATAGCTGAAACTTTGTACCCCTAGACCATTGACCACATTTTTTCCTCCCCCACCCCTGGTAATTACCATCCTTTACTATTTCTATGAGTTTGACTATTTTAGGTTCCACATGTGAGTTCATGGCTTATTACCCTTACATTAATGGCCTCGTGATCTGCTTTGACTAATAGAAAATGGTTAGGAGTGACATTTAGGGGTTCAGCTTCCACATTCATCCCCTGGGGACCCAGCACCATGCAGCAAAGATGCTGGTCCAGAATGCTGGAGGGAGAGAACACACAGAGAACTGAGACCCCCGTCTAAGAGCCACACCAATGGCCAGTCCCCTCAGACATTCCAGCCCCAGCCACACTCTCAGCAGACTGCAGCCATATGAATGACCCTAGCCCACAACCCCACAGAGAAGAGGTGTGTGGTCCTAGCACAGTCCTGGGAAAAATCACAAAATTGCGAGCTAATAAACAGTTGCTGTTTAAGCCACTATCTCTTGTTTACAGCGAGAGATAACTGAAATAGTGCCTTTTAAATATCCATCCTTCAAGAAAGAGTTCTCCAGTCCAGTGGACAGAAACCTGAATTATGCACATCAGTGATACCCATCCCTGAGGTGGAGTAAAAGGTTTTGGGGGTCGGGGAACCCGTCTTGTAGAAAGGGACAGAAGGACCACAACTTTCATCTTTCAAAGTCCTGATATGTGTGTGGTTGTCCTACAAGCCAGTAAAAGTAGTTCACATGAGCTGTTGAGTTTTTTATTGTATCAAAATACACATAAAATTTACCATTTTAACCATTTCAAGGTGTACATTTCAGCAACATTAGGCACATTCACCATGTTGTGTGACCATCACCACTACTCCATGCCCAAACAGAAACCCCACAGTTATTAAGCAATCATTCCATATTCTCTCTTCCCCTCAGCCCAAGATAACTACTTACCTACTTTCTGTCTATATGGATTTGCCTATTTGGGACATTTCATATAAATGGAAACATACAATATAATTATCTTTTTTGTGTCTGGCTTCTATCACTTAGAATGATGTTTTCAAGATTCAGCCATGTTGTAGCACGTATCATTACATCATTCCTTTTTATGGCTGTATAATATTCCTTTGCATGGATAGGCCATATTTTATTTATCTTTTCATCCACTGATGGACATTTGGGTTGTTTCCACCTTTTAGCTTTACCATACAAAATTTGAACAAATTCAGTAGTTGTCAACCAAGGGTCCTTGTGTTTCACCCTCAAGGGGACATTTGGTCACATCTGGAGACACTCCTGATTGTCAAAAATGAGGCAAGGTTCTACTAACATCTACTGAACAGAAGCCAGAGATGCTGATCAATGTCCCACAATTCGCAGGACAGCCCCACCATAAGAATGCAGCTGCAGTTACTATTCAGTTGCTCAGTCGTGTCTGACTCTCTGTGATCCTAAGGACTGTAGCCCACCAGGCTTTTCTGTCCATGAGATTTTCCAGGCAAGAATACCAGAGTGGGTTGCCAATTTCCTCCTCGAGGGGATCTTCCCAATCCAGGGATTGAACCCATATCAACTGCATTGCAGGTGGATTCTTTACTGCTGAGCCATCAGGGAAGCCCTCACCACAAGAATACTCAAGACACAAATGTCCCCAGTGCTGTGGTAGAGAGACCCTGCTCTAATCCAACCTCTCCCAGCCACCACGGAGGTATAGGGACTATACCACACTTTCCATTTAGTGTGGATTCTTCCAGAGCCCCCCTCCAATAAATGATCAACCTTCTCTCCCTCCCATCCCAGAATTCACAGCCTGGTGACCAGTTTAGAAATGTGAGATTCTTTTTTAACACCCACTATTTCCAAGAGGGAAATCAAAACAAAACCCTTGAAATCAATTTGCAGGAAAAAAAATAAAAGGATATTTCTGATGTTTTTCTAAGCTTTTCATCCTTTTTAAAAACAGGGGGGTCAAGTGGCAACTGAAGAATAAAAGCAAGTGTTCAAAAGCATGAGCGACCAAAAGTCCACAGAAAATCAAAACAAACCCAGCTCTCAGTGTGCGTAATTACGGGTACAACCCAGTAATGAAAGCTTTATTGGTTTAATGTGATTCCATCAAGTACCAAAAAGCGGGAAGGAGTGGGAGAAAGAAAGAAAATGGATATGAAAGAGGAGAGGGAGGGAGGAGACATGAAAGAGGAATACGAGAGAGCGGAGAGGGTGAAACTAGGAGGCACTGGTAATTAAACTGTACGTTCCGGATGTTGGACCAGCATTGATTCAAAGGAGCAGCAGGGACAGACCTTCTCCAAAATGTGTACCTCTTCATTCAACCAACAGATCACTTGCCAAAGCTGTGTGCTTGACCCTGGTTTTGGTAGGGGAGGATCCAGCAACGAATAAATTAGACAAAAATCCTGCTGCTTCCCCCTGGAGCTTACATTCAAGCAGGGAAAACGGCCATTCAATGAAATAGTAGGTGTGGACCTTTCTGGCAGTCCAGTGGTTAGGACTGTGCACTTCTACTGCTGGGGGCCCATGTTTGATCCCTGATTAGGGAACTAAGATCCTAAAAGCCACATGGTATGGTCAAAAAAAAAATAGTAAATAAAATACATTGTACCTTTGCAGGAAAAAAAAAAAAAAAAAGGCAGGGGAAGGGGACAGGAAGCACCAGGGATGGGGGAGATGCTGGAATTTTAGAGCAGGTAGCCAAGGAGGGGGTGATAATTTTTTTTGACCATGCCACATGGCATATGGAATCCTAGTTGTCTGATTAGGGATCAAACTCATAACCCCTGCAGTGGAAACACAGGGTCTTAACCACTGGACCACCAGGGAAGTCCCAGAAAGGGGTTATAGATGGCAAAGATCTGAAGAAAGTGAAGGAGTAAGCCAAGGATAGATCTAGGGAAAGATCATTCCAGGTGGGGGGAAAGGATGTGCAAATGTCCTGGGGAGGGGTGTGCCTCTGGAGGAAGAGTGAAGGGGTTAGTGTTGGGACAGAGCAGTGGGGAGGCCAGTGGGAGACGGGTCAGATCCCAGGAGACCTCACTGGACACAGGAAGGTCTTTGTTTTTCCCCTGAGTGAGAAGTGGGCCCTGGGTGGGTGCCGGGGGTTAGACATAAGATTACTCTCATAGGAATTAGCGAGAGGCACCAAGGGAGTGGCTGGTCCTGGAAGGAGCAGTTCCTCCAGGGTCAGCAAGAGCACAGATATCATAGTATCAGGAAACAAAAACATGCTTAATACAGGGTGACCCACATCCAAGGACTGATCCATGCAGGATCTCCCATTTTCATTGCTGTATAGTATTCCTCAGCACAAATGTACCCAAATTCCCATTCTTCTTTAATGGACTTTGAGTCAATAGGCTGGTAGCAAAAATAATTTCTCCAAATGGCTAATAAACACACGAAATATGCTCAACATCATTAGTTTCCAAGGAAATGCTAGTTAAAACCAAAATGGGATACTGCTGCTGCTATTGCTGCTTCTGCTAAGTTACTTCAGTCGTGCTCAACTCTGTGCAGCCCCATAGATGGCAGCCCACCAGGCTCTCTAGTCCCTGGGATCCTCCAGGCAAGAATACTGGAGTGGGTTGCCATTTCCTTCTCCAATGCATCAAAGTGAAAAGTGAAAGTGAAGTCGCCCTGTTGTGTCCAACTCCTAGCAACCCCATGACTGCAGCCTACCAGGCTCCTCTGTCCATGGGATTTTCCAGGCAAGAGTACTAGAGTGGGTTGCCATGGCCTTCTCCAAAAATGGGACTATATACCAACCACAATGGCTAATATTAAAAGTTGGAAAATACCAAGTGTTGGTGAGGATGTGGTCCTACAGTATTCCTCTTTCATCAAACCAAGCTGTGTGGTAACTGGGTTCCCCAAAACTGAAGGAAACCAAGAACCACAGCAATTGACTACAGATTTCAAATCAACCAATTAGCTCTTCAGTGTAAACACAGACAGCAGGCAAATTCACCAGCCCTCCCTCCTAAGCCCCTCATCCAGCTTGCTTTTCCCTGTTAAGGCTATAAACCCAACCACAGCTGAATGTTGTTGTTGTTCTGTTGCTAAGTCATGTCTGACTCTTTGTGACCCCATGGACTGCAGCACGCCTATCTCCCATAGTTAACTAAATTCATGTGCATTGCGTCAGTGGTACTCTCTAACCATCTCATCCTTTGTTGCCTCCTTCTCCTCCTGCTCTCAATCTTTCCCAACATCAGGGTCTTTTGCACTGAGTCATCAGCTCTTTGCATCAGGTGGCCAAAGTCTTGGAGCTTCAGCTTCACCATCGATCCTTTCAATGAATATTCAGGATTGGTTTCCTTTAGGATCGACTGGTTTGACCTCCTTGCAGGCCAGGGGACTCTGATGTGTTTTCTCGGGCACAATTCAAAACCATCAAGAAGGCTTCAGCACTCAGCATTCTTCATGATCCAACTCTCACATCCATATATGACTACTGGAAAAACTATAACTTTGACTAGACAGACCTTTTAGGCAAAGTGATGTCTCTGAGTTTGAATATGCTGTCTAGGTTTGTCATAGCTTTCCTTTCAAGGAGCAAGTGTCTTTTAATTTCGTGGCTGCAGTCACCATCTGCAGTGATTTGGGAGCTCAAGAAAATAAAATTTGTCACTTCTCCTTTTTCCCTTCTGTTTGCCATGAAGTGATAGAACCAGATGCCATGATCTTAGTTTTTTTCATGTTGAGTTTTAAGCCAGCTTTTTCATTCTCCTCTTCCACTCTCATCAAGAGGCTCTCAACACCAAATCAAAGGGGCAAAGATGGATATGCCATCTCTGACATAACTGTATGCTTGAACCTTGAGGATGGAGAGCCAACAGGCACATGGACAGTCATCTCTCTTTGACATATTGCCTGAATGCAGGTCTGGTTGTTTTGATAGGCTTTCAAAAAATAAAAATTATAATCTAAAAGGTTACAGTGATGGATATTGAAATCCAAACCCTAAAAGCCTTCTGACTATGGTGTTCCAGGTGGCTCTGAGATATTTTTTTTCCCTTCTTTTTAATCTAAATCATGTTCTCAGACAGCACAGAGCCTGGTATAAATTCTCTTCTGCACTAATCTTTTATATACTTTTATGCTTGTCTGAGATGATTGAACATGACTCATTCATGGTTCTGTTTTCCACCACCACTGGTCTCTTCCAGTCGGCAACATCTGGTTTTTTGCAGTAAAAGTTTCCCTTTGTCTGTCACATAACTCTGCGGTGTTCTGAGGAGAAGAGGAGTCTACACCACGGGCTGGTCAAGTGCCAGGAACTGCCATGGACGATAGCAGAGCCAGGATCATCTCTACTATTTATTGATGGTGATATGAAACTGAAAGTCAGCTGAATAAAAACTGTCAGCTCTACAGTGTAGACTGATAGATTTCAACCTTTTATATATATATATATATAGAGAGAGAGAGAGAGAGTTTTTGCTGCAAATCCTTTTTTTCAAACAAAATTTCAATAAAATTGTGAAAAGAGTTTCTGTTCTGGGGGAGACACACCCTCCCCTTCACTCTCAAGACAAGTCATGAAGCCCCTTCTCTGAGACACCAGTGCTCCCAAGAGATTTTCAAATGCCCCTGTGCAAAGTAGGTTCACAGCATAGTTCTGGTTACCATAGGTTATCTCCAGGTGATCTTGATTTTTTTCCCTGCTTTTTTCTATATTTTAAATGCTCTACAATGAACATTTATAACTCTATCATCATAAAATAAATTGGAACGTCTTAAAGAAAACTGGTATCGTTTGATACTCCTTAAACATACCCCATAAAGCATCAAGTCAGTCTCTGGCAATCGGTCTGTAAGTATAATAACCAAGTGGTAAATACATGCCAGGTACTGTTCTTGGCATAGAAGAGCCAAGTGGTGAATAGTGAGAGAGCAGCTGAGTCCAAAGGTCTGACAGTTTAACAGCAGGAAGACAGATGCAGGAGGCTTCTGCCCAGCATCACTCCCCAGCAACTCACTTGAAGAATTCCCTGTGACTTGGAACTCTCTGGGTCTACAGACCCTAGTACTCAGAGGGAGGCTCAGTAATAATCCCAGGACTCAACAGTAATCCCACTCAACTCAAATCTATGGCTGCTTCCTGGTCACTTTGAGGAATTCACACCAGTCCTCCAGAAGGCAGAACAATCAGCATGCTGGCATGGGTCACTGACCTGGATCACCATCAGGAGACAGGGCTGCAGCACAATGGAATTTTTATGGTTTTTGTTTTTTAGTCACTAAGTCATATCCGACTCTTGTGACCCCATGGACAGTATAAGCCGTCAGGCTCTTCTGTCCCCATGCGATTCTCCAGGCCAAGAAAACTGGAGTGGGTTGCCATTCCCTGCTCCAAGGGGTCTTCTTGACCCAGGGATTGAACCCATGCCTCCTATTGGCAGGTGGACTCTTTTATCCCTGAGCCACCAGGGAAGCCCAACACAATGGAGATAGGAAGGTAATTGCTTGTGTCTGGCAGTTTGCTAGGGCATCTCCTGTTGTCCCCATGCTTAGGAGTAACTAAACATGGATAATACAGCTACCCCAGCCTGATAAGGATGAGGTCACCATGGGCTCAGACCCCTCCAGGATGAGGATCTGGGTCACCCCACCAGGCCAGCTGCTCAGACCAGAAGAGGAAGAGGGGACCCTGGAATGAGTGGGAGGAAGATGATGAGTGTTTGACACAGAAATACTCATGCATGTAATGGTTGCTGACATGGAAACACTTGTCCATGGGATGGTTGCTGGCATGAAACTATCTGCAACAGTGGGGGTTCTCATCCAGCCCACTTCCCCTTCTCTTAGAAATGTCTTCAGAAATTTGTGACCAATCAGAGTCCCGGAGAAACTCCACCTGGATGAAATGAATGTATGTGAGAAGCGAATGGCTCCAAAGGGTGGGTTGTAGCAGACAATGTTGGTGTCCTATCCAAATCCTCCTAGCTGGACTGTGCACCCATTCCCCCAGCTGCACTGTTGTTGGCTGAATATAACTCAGAGCTGACTCATTCTCCATATAATTGGCCAAAATGGAACCACCTCTTCCAGGAGGCTAAGCTATCCCTCTGTAAGGGAGTCTTGCATGGTGGTACAAAAGCCCATAAAGGGGTACCAATTCCATGGAGCAACTTATGTTCCAGATCATGAACTCCTTATTGCAAAATTCAGAGTTAAATTGAAGAAAGTAGAGAAAACCACTAGGCAATCCAGGTATGACCTAAATCAAATCCCTTATGATTAAACAGTGAAAGTGACAAATAGAATCAAGGGATTAGATCTGATAGGGTGCCTGAAGAACTATGGACAGAGGTTCGTAACATTGTACAGGGCAATGATCAAGATATCCCCAAGAAGAAGAAATGCAAAAAAGCGAAATGGTTTTCTGAGGAGGCCTTTCAAATAGCTGAGAAAAGAAAAGAAGCTAAAGGCAAAGGAACAAAGGAAAGATATACCCATCTGAATGCAGATTTCCAAAGAATAGCAAGGAGAGATAAGAAAGGCTTCCTCAGTGATCAATGTAAAGAAGTAGAAGAAAACAGCAGAATGAGAAAGACTAGAGATCTCTTCAAGAAAATGAGAGATAAAGAGGGAGCATTTCACTCAAAGATGGACACAATAAAGAAGAGAAACAGTACGGACCTAACAAAAGCAGAAGCGATTAAGAAGAGGTAGCAAGAACACACAGAAAATCTATACAAAACAGATCTTATTGACCCAGGTAACCACAATAGTGTGATCACTCACCTAGAGTCAGACATCCTGGAAGTATCACTACAAGCAAAGCTAGAATTTCAGCTGAGCTATTTCAAATCCTAAAAGATGATGCTGTGAAAGTGCTGCACTCAAAATGCCAGCAAATCTGGAAAACTCAGCAGTGGCCATAGGACTGGAAAAGGTCAGTTTTCATTCTAATCTCAAAGATGGGCAATGCCAAAGAATGTTCAAACTACCGCACAATTACACTCATTTTACATGCTAGCAAAGTAATGCTCAAAATTCTCCAAGCTAGGCTTCAACAGTACATGAACCGAGAACTTCCAGAAGTTCAAGCTGAATTTAGAAAAGGAAGATGAACCAGAGATCAAATACCCAATATCTGTTGGATCATAGAAAAAGCAAGAGAATTCCAGAAAAATATCTACTTCTGTTTCATTGACTATGTTAAAGCCTTTGACTGTGTGAATCACAACAAACTGGAAAATTCTTAAAGAGATGGAAATATCAGACCACCTTACCTGCCTCCTGAGAAACCTGTATGCAGGTCAAGAAGCAACAGTTAGAACTGGACGTGGAACAATGAAATGGTCCAAAATTGGGAAAGGATTACATCAAGGCTGTAACCCTGCTTATTTAACTTACATGAAGAGTACATCATGCAAAATACTGGGCTGGATGAAGCATAACCTGAAATCAAGATTGCCAGGAGAAATATCAATAACCTCAAAGATGCAGATGACACCACCCTTATGGCAGAAAGTGAAGAGGAACTAAAGAGCCTTGTGATAAAAGTAAAAGAAGAGAGTGAAAAAGATGGCTTAAAACTCAATGTTCAAAAAGCTAAGATCATGGCATCCAGTCCCATCACTTCATGACAAACAGATGGGGAAAAAAATGGAAACAGTGACAAGTTTATTTTCTTGGGCTCCAAAATCACTGCAGATGGTGACTGCAGCCATGAAATTAAAAGATGCTTGCTCCTTGGAATAAAAGCAGTGACAAACCTAGATAGCATATTAAAAAGCAGAGACATTACTTTGCCAACAAAGATCTGTCTAGTCAAAGCTATGGTTTTTCCAGTAGTCATCTACGGATGTGAGAGTTGAACCATCAAGAAGGCTGATTGCCAAAGAATTGATGCTTTTGAACTGTGCTGCTAGAGAAGACTTGAGAGTCCCTTGGACTGCAAGGAGATCAAACCAGTCAATCCTAAAGGAAATCAGTCCTGAATATTCATTGGAAGGATTGATCTGAAGCTCCAATATTTTGGCCACTTGATGTGAAGAACCAACTCATTGAAAAAGACCCTGATGATGGGAAAGATTGAAGACAGGAGGAGAAGGGGGTGACAGAGGACAAAATGGTTGTATGGCATCACCAACTCAATGGACATGAGTTGAGCAAGCTCCAGGAGATGATGAAAGACAGGGAGCCTGGTGTGCTGCACTCCATGGCATTGCAAAGAGTTGGATACGACCGAGTGACTGAACAACAATTGAGGTTTCTTTTTTCAAACATTTATCCAGTTGAAAAGACTTTCCTTTCCCTAATGGAATTGGGGCATTTGCTAAAAATTGTGTGTGTGTGAATCTTGGTTTCTGTTGCATTGATCTATTTGTCTATCCCTGAGGTCATACTTTTGCTTAGATTTGTTTTCCCCTGACTTACCGTCTTTCCCTCATGCCTCATCTCCTAAGAGAACTCTCTTAATAAATTGCTTGGCTAACATTCCCATCACAGGCTCCATTTTCAGGGAACTAGATTTAAGATGGCAACAGACATACAAGTTAATTGTTAAATGAGATACTACCAGGTGCTAATCAGTACTGGGAATAAGTTAAATATGGTAATACTGCAGTGAAGGACTGGCTTGCCTGTGGAAAGCTAGTTTAGAAAAGGTGTCTCTGAGAAAGTGACATTTAAGTCAAGTCCTGAGTCATGACAACATAAGAGGATGGTTGAAAGGCAAGGAAAATAATCACTGGAGCCAAGAAGGTCTAGGAACTGAGAGGGAAGAGTGTTGAATGTTGATCTTCAATGTCACGGCTGAAGCCAGAAGCACGATGGTCAGAGAAATGGTGGAAAGTGGGGCAGAGAAGCTGCCAAGCCAGGCAAGAGTTTATTGAAAAGCCCTTCATATTAGCTGCAAGTTTTGATGAGGGAAGTAGAGATCATTTCAAAGTGTCAGTCATGTGGGAGGGAGGCTCAAGAGGGAGGGGATTTATGTATACATATAGCTGATTCACCTTGTACAACAGACAGCACAACATTGTAAACCAATTATCCAATTTAAAAAAATTTTTAATTTTTTAAGTGTCAGTGGAAAGCAAAGAGTACACCCACCACATCTGCAGGTACTGAGTTCTCCAGGAGCTGGGAGAAACCCACAATCCCCCTGAAGAGGGCTGTAGGGGAAGGTGTCCTTAGGGACAAGATATGCAGCAAGATGCATATGGAGAAAGAATTTGATCAAAATTTGAACTTGAGCATGTAGCAGAATCAAGTGGAGGACTTGTTAAAACACAGATTTCTGGGTCCCCCCCGCCAGGGTTTCTGATTCAAAAGGCTTGAGGTAGGGACCCAAGAATGTATATTTCTAACAAGTTCCCAGGTGACACTGATGATGGGAGACCAGGGACCACTCTTTGAGACCCACTGGCTCAGACAATACTACATCAGAAGACAGACAGTGGCTCAGCATTGGCAAGACCACAGATGGCTTTTGCTAATAAAGTTTTATTGGCACACAGCCACGCCCATTTGCTCACATGTCATCTGCAGCTGCTTTTCCAGTTCAGGGGCCGAGATTAGTAGTTGTAACAGAGGCTGTGTGACCTGCAGAGCCAAATATATTTATTAATACAATTCTGGCTCTTCATAGAAAAAGTTGGCTGATTTCCATTCTGTTTTATCACTAGACTTCTGGAGTTTCTTGATGGTGTGCCTGGGAGAGAAGAAAGGCAACAAAGTACCTCAGATAAGGGTCATGATCTTTTGTAACCTAATCTTTCCTGTTCTCTTCAAAAGGGTAGGTCTGTGCTCTTAAAGATTATTTAACTATCTTTTTTAGTGACCTTCCAGTTAGAACTGGGGGCTTCTCTGGTTGGCTCAGTTGGTAAAGAATCTGCCTGCAATGCAGGAGACCAGGGTTCGATCCCTGGGTCACGAAGATCCCCTGGAGCAGGAAATGGCAACCCACTCTAGTATGCCTGCCTGAGAGATCCCATAGATAAAGGAGTCTGGCAGGCTCCAGTCCATGGAGTCACAAGAGTTGGACAAAACTGAGCAACTAACACTCACTCACTCAGTTGCAACTGAGATATATGTTTTCAACCCACCAAGGTAATGATGTGGATTTTTAATAGATGTATCTATAGGCCCATCAGACATGAGTCTTTACAAAACTCTAAGATGCAAAGAAATGCCCCTACAGAGAGAGGTGAACACATCGAGATGGGGGGATTCCCTCTCTACCCACTCTGGACCACCAACTGCTATCAATTCATAATGAAGACTTTAGGTGTCTGGAGCAAAATGAGAAGAGAAAGAAAAATTTTCTTTTTAAAATGAAGCTAACCATGCTCATTGTCCTTTCTTCTGAAAGCTGTTTCCAAATTTTTTGGTGTTAAAAATGTACTTTCTTAAAAAAAAAAAAAAATGAACGAACAGTGGTTTTTAAACAGCAGCTATTTTTAAATTTTTCTAGTACCTGCCAAACGGAGAAGGCAATGGCACCCCGACTCCAGTACTCTTGCCTGGAAAATCCCATGGATGGAGGAGCCTGGAAGGCTGCAGTCCATGGGGTCCCTGAGGGTCGGACACGACTGAGCAACTTCACTTTCACTTTTCACTCTCATGTATTGGAGAAGGAAATGGCAACCCACTCCAGTGTTCTTGCCTGGAGAATCCCAGGGACGGGGGAGTCTGGTGGGCTGCCGTCTATGGGGTCACACAGAGTCGGACATGAACAAAGCAACTGCCAAAACAAAGAGTTGACACCTAACATTAGTCCAGGGCTCAGATGGCAAAGAATCTGCATGCAAGGCAGGAGACCCAGGTTCAATTCCTATGTTAGGAAGAGCCCCTGGAGAAAGGAATGGCTACCCACTCCAGTATTCTTGCCTGGAGAACCCAAGGATAGAGGAGCCTGGTGGGCTACAGTCCATGGGGTCACAAAGAGTCAGACACTACTGAGTGACAGACACTTTCACATTAGTTCATCTGATTTTTCAGGAATTCCACTGATCTGTAAAATACCAAAGGGTGGGAAACAGTGTACTAAGACACTATAGCAGAACTGTAGTGCGTGTCGCCTCCTTTGCTCACACCCTAGAACATTACACTGAGTGGGATTCTAAGGTCTGTCTGATCTCACAGGAAAGTGTGCAATGATCGATTGATTAGCTCTGTCTGCACAGGTGCAGGAAGTCAACCTGAAGCCTGGGCTGCCTTCACCTGCCACCTTTAACGAACATCATTATCAGCAAATGCACATTTCTAGATTTGATCTTGAGATCCAAGAGGTTCCATGAGCACAAAGCATAGAGCTTGCTCATAAATATGCGCTAAGACAGTAAGAGGGAAATTGGGTGCAGGCACTAATACCCACCACAGCTCATTTAAAGACCTCAGAGATGACCTCAAAAAATAGAAGCAATCGAGTTATCATAAAGTAGATCCCACTTCCCCAGAGGAACAATGTTATACTTGGTGCACCCAGCCAATGCCTGGGTCCCAAGCAAACCAGAACAGGACACAAAGTGGAACCGTACATACACAATTATAATGGAAATAACATCTAAGATCTTTTTAACTCCCACCCTCACTGCTCTGCCAAAGAACCAAGTTTTGCCCCATTAGGAATGATGTTGCCCTCTTTCCATGAGCATGCACAGACTAGACTAGGTCACAAGCAATTTATAAGAATCTGCCTCCTTCAGGGAGAGACACTGATGACTGAGAGTCAGGGAAGGCAGGGAGCTTCACTTTATTTATCTTTGGAGCCCTTTGAACTCTCTATCTATGTTGCCTATTCACTAATAAGTTTCCAAAACTTAAAACCTTCACCACTATCATTTCATAAGGGAAAGCATGTTTTCTAATCACAAAAAATAAAAGGCATAAGATCATCTTTTTCCACAAAGAAGGGGTGGCAACTTAACACAGACTAAGAAATAAAACATGCAGTATAGTTTCATGTTTTGTTCAAACGCAAAAATAGAAACTTTCATTTTGCAATATACATTACATATAATTGTCTTAATAGAAGGTTGTTTTATGGGAGGAATGCTTTGGTGATGTATTTTGAAGTAAAACTCACCTAATTTCTTCCAGCCAATTATTTTCATATTGTTGACTGAAAAGCCACTTTCCCCTATGAATATAGAAAACACTCACAGCACCTTCACTGATCTTTCAGATTTAACTATTTGGGGCAAAGCCAGAAAAATTCAGGAACCAGGCCTATAGGTTTCTGGCTATTTCTCCAGACTTCTCACAGCAGAGTCATTTAGAAAAAACAGTGGATACAAGTGTGAGTCGGAGAAGACAATGGCAACACACTCCAGTACTCTCACCTGGAAAATCCCATGGATAGAGGAGCTTGGTAGGCTGCCGTCCATGGGGTTGCTAAGAGTCGGGCACAACTGAAGCGACTTAGCAGCAGCAGCACATGTGTGAGTTCCAACCAGCAAGTGTTACAAATGAATACACAATTTTTCAACTAAATATTCTATTTAAAAAAAAACTAACCTACTAGCAGGCACTTTAAAGCCTATGAAAGTCTAAAAAAAGCCACATGCAATACATCCTACAGTACCCACTTCCCAAAGGAGACAATGAAAGCTCAGAGCAGTTAAATGACTTGCCCAGGAACACACAGCATGAAAGGAGTAAAGAAAAATTCAAACCCAGATCAGGCAGCCAGCCAGGCCTACTCACTCAGAATGCATGCACCTGGTGTTCACTCATGGCTGGCTCTCTTCTTGAATTTCTACTCCCAGTGGGTCCTGCCAGGAGTCTGCCAACTGAAGGAGAGGAGACAGTCAAGACACACAGGCCTGGAA
Organism: Oryx dammah; assembly: GCF_014754425.2. Lineage (NCBI taxonomy): Eukaryota > Metazoa > Chordata > Mammalia > Artiodactyla > Bovidae > Oryx > Oryx dammah. The sequence continues at coordinate 58,330,950 of NW_024070196.1, read as the reverse complement.
TTGTTGGGGCTGGGAGTAGGGTTGGACACTGGCCCTCAGACTTGGCAGTCCAGCACATGGCCTGAGTCCAGCTGGGCTTCTCCATAAATACAATCCCCAGTCAGGCCCCCTGGTCCAGGTACAAGTGAACTTCAACCTAAAGGACCAACTTGGGAGACAAAAGGCCTCTGAGGATACATGCATTCAAAACCCACTAGGCTAGGCCCCGTGTACCACTCCCTCCTCCCAACCCCAAGCCTGGAAACCATTTCTTAAATATTCAAACATGGCCTCTAAGCTAGGAGATTAACCAAGACGCAGCCTTCTTATCGCAGGTAGGAGTTTCAGAGGCCCTTCTGGTGGAACCGTAACAGGATCCCTCCAAGAGGAGAACTAATCACCCTGAAAGCTTCTGAGCATGGAGGGGAGGCAGGAGCAGAGAGTTCGCCCCACCCAGACCAGCCTCATCCCCGCAGTGACCCACATACAGGGAAGAAACCTACCTGCTGCAAGACTGGGCCCCAGCCTCCCCGAACATGCAGAACCCAGAGCTGTAGACATGAGACACAAACAATAGCCAGACCCATTTCATAGATGGGGTTCATCAAGTCACACTCAGGAAGCCCTCCAGGGCCCAGGACACCCAGGGTCCTCTTGCAGTTGTCCTAACCAGCATGGCTGGCCCATCTGAAGGATGCTCCAGGTGTGTGCTAGAAGCAGGTTAGAGTCAGAAGTACGGCCCAGATTGTGGGCATTCTTTGAAAGCCCACATGCTTGAGTTATCATGCAATGCAGGCAGAAGGAGGTAACTGAAAGAATTTGAACTTGAGAACCCCAGAGACCTGGGGCAGGGTCTCAGCACCTTAGCTACTGACTAGCTTCAGGTGCTTGATTAAGTCACGTGACTGCTTGGCCCCCATCCTCATCTCCTGAGTTAAAGTGAGAAAGGACACCTACCAGCAAGGCTGCTCCAAGGATTAAAAGAAACAAACAATTGTAAATCAAATGCATGGCCTTGCTGAAGGGCAGGGTGGCTGATTAAATTGACACAGGGGTCATTTTCAGGCAGATCCTCTCTACCGGATTGTGAGTCCTGCTAAGGCAGGGTCTGGTGCTCAGTGAATTCTAATTGAAGGAAATCAACACAGAGGTATTAACAACTGCCTTTCTCATCTTCTGTTGCCAACAGCAGAATAAACATTCTCTTCAGAGGAGCCAAGAGAATAGATACTCACCCGGGCTTTACCCTTCAGAAGACAGTGGCATCATGGAACCTAAGCTGCTATTCTAATCAATACCTCTTTTTTTTTTTTTTTTAACTCAAAAGATCTAAAGCCTTTATTTTTTTCTATGTCCATCTTTTTTAAAAATTCTTTTTAGTTGCAGTATAATTACAATATTGTGTTGGTCTCTGCCATACATCAACAAGGATCAGCCATATGTCCCCTCGCTCCTGAGACTCCCTCCCCCCTCCCACCTCATCCCACCCCTCTAAGTTGTCACAGAGCCCTCGTCTGAATTCCCTGAGTCATACAGCAAATTCCCGCTGGCCATCTATTTTACAAATGCTAGTGTATATGTTCCAGAGAAGGCAGTGGCACCCCACTCCAGTACTCTTGCCTGGAAAATCCCATGGATGGAGGAGCCTGGAAGGCTGCAGTCCATGGGGTCGTTAAGAGTCGGACACGACTGAGCGACTTCACTTTCACTTTTCACTTTCATGCACTAGAGAAGGAAATGGCAACCCACTCCAGTATTCTTGCCTGGAGAATCCCAGGGACGGGGGAGCCTGATGGGCTGCCGTCTATGGGGTCGCACAGAGTCGGACACGACTGAAGCGACTTAGCAGCAGCAGCAGCAGCATATATGTTTCCATGCTACTCTCTCCATTTGTACCACCCTCTCCTTCTTTGGGCTTCCCTGGTGGCCCAGCTGGTAAAGAATCCACCTGCAATGAGGGAGACATGGGTTCGATCCCTGGGTTGGGAAGATCCCCAGGAGAAGGGAAAGGCTACCCACTCCAGCATTCTGGCCTGGAGAATTCCACGGACTGTATAGTCCATGGGGTGGCAAAGAGTCAGACACGACTGAGCGACTTTCACTTTTTCCTTCCTAAGCAACCCCTGCAGTGTCCATAAGTCTGTTCTCTATGTCTGCGTCTCCATTACATCTTTTTTAACTTTTTATTTTGAATTGGGGTATAGCCAATTTAAAATGTGATCGTCTCAATTAAACAGCAAAGGGACTCAGCCATACATATACATATATGCATTCTGCCCCAAACTCCCCTCCCACAATCAATACCTTCTATCACAAGAGGTAGGTACACAGGGGCCAACTGGCCTGATTTTTTTCATAATAATCCCCAATTTCCCAATGAAACAGATACTGTGTCGTCTCCACGAGTTTGCCCAAGCCCTCTCCTGCTCTGGGAGTCTAGCCCATCCTTCCAGACTCAGTTCACGTGCCTCCTGCCCAGTGAAGCTTCCCTACAGAGGAGGGAATCTCCCTCTGGCTCCGGACATGCTGACCTTCTCTGCTCTGGGCTGAGGCACAAGTTCCAGACACACAGACCTGGTTCCCATATTCTCTGGGTGACTTTGGGCAAACCACTTGATGTCCCAGAGACTTGAGATTCCTGAAAAAAATTCCCTAGAGCTACTGTAGACCTTAAACAAAAATATGTAAAGCACAAGACTGGTACCTTAGGTACTCCCTTGATTAATGGGAGTTGTTATTTTTACTGTGGACAAGGCCCGTTTTCTCCACCTAAACACCCACTCCCCAACAGACACACACACGTGCACCCCTCTAAACACAGGGGGTGCTCTGCTTGCCCTGGTTGGTAAATGGCTGGTGATGTAAAACAGCAGACAATGAATATCACACGCTCTCTCTCTCTCAAGCACCTACTATGTGCAAGAATCACACAAGGAGAAAAATGGGAATAAAGGGATGACTTGGGGTCTGGATTTGCAGGGAGAACAGGATTTGTCAGCTTCAGGAAACAGGTCCCTGAGTCCCAGGCTTCCTCATCTGTAAACATGTTCTAGGATCCACACCGTGTGAGCATTAAACATCCCGCATAAAGAGCTAACACAGAGAAAATGTAAAACATGTTAGTATTTATAAGTGCTTGTTATTAGTGGTAATAAACCCCAGGAGGTATTACAACTGAGTACCTTGAAGTCAAGGGAGAAAAAAAGTGATGAAAGGAACCCGGGGCTTGGGGCTCTCCTTTTGTCTTCAAACAGAGCAAGGACCCGGGCTGGGAAGAGTTGTGTGTGCTCAGTTCAGTTCAGTTCAGTCACTCAGTCGTGTCCGACTCTTTGCGACCCCATGAATCACAGCACGCCAGGCCTCCCTGTCCATCACCAACTCCGGGAGTTCACTCAGACTCATGTCCATCGAGTCAGTGATGCCATCCAGCCATCTCATCCTCTGTCATCCCCTTCTCCTCCTGCCCCCAATCCCTCCCAGCATCAGAGTCTTTTCCAATGAGTCAACTCTTCGCATGAGGTGGCCAAAGTACTGGAGTTTCAGCTTTAGCATCATTCCTTCCAAAGAAATCCCAGGG
>NW_024070196.1:58302289-58326994 GCF_014754425.2 Oryx dammah | reverse complement strand
AATTTGCTGGCATATTGAGTGCAGCACTTTCACAGCATCATCTTTCAGGATTTGAAAAAGCTCAACTGGAATTCCATCACTTCCACTATCTTTGTTTGTAGTGATGCTTTCTAAGGCCCACTTGACTTCACATTCCAGGATGTCTGGCTCTAGATGAGTGATCACACCATCGTGATTATCGAGGTCATGAAGCTCTTTTTTGTCCAGTTCTTCTGTGTATTCTTGCCGCCTCTTCTTAACATCTTCTGCTTCTGTTAGGTCCATACCATTTCTGTCCTTTATCAAGCCCATCTTTGCATGAAATGTTCCCTTGGTATCTCTAATTTTCTTGAAGAGATCTCTAGTCTTTCCCATTTTGTTCTTTTCCTCTATTTCTTTGCATTGATCGCTGAAGAAGGCTTTCTTATCTCTTCTTGCTCAGTTAGGGTGTGCTCAACTGCAGGTCACAGACTAGATTGCCTTAAACAACCGAGTATAATTTCCCACCTAACAAGCCCAGAGCGGGCTGCCGGGGTTCGCAAGCTCAGGGAGGCCAAAGTTCTGGATCAATATCACTGCAACTCTCTAGACCTCAATTCCTAGACTCAGCTCCATGGTAGCCCTCGCCTGCCAGCCTCCAAAAGCAGTGGGGGTGGGGGAAGGGACATTTCCTGGAACCTCCCACAGTTCCAGAGCTGCCATCAGGTCCAGCTGACCAGAGTTGGGTCACGTCAGTACCCAGAAGCCAAGGATACCTAGGCAACGGGAGTGGGTTTACCAAGACTACGCAGAGTCTTGCCATGTTTCATCCCTGGGGCTGGGCCCAGCTTCCCTGCAAACTAGACAAGCCCCTTGTTTCCCGGCAAGTGACGAGGTTCTGTTAGCAGGAGCATCAAGGAAGAGGTTGGCAGTGCACAACACCTGGATGTACACATGGAAAGAGCAAAATGCGGGGGCAGAGAGGATCCTGTCCCCAAGGCCCCCAGGAAGTGAAGGTCAGTCAAAGCCTCAGGTGAGACTTATAAGATGCAAACTGTGTTCCCGGTCCACATGCCTGACACAGTAGGGGGTACAGGAGACCTGGCTCCTGCCCCTAAAAGGACAATAAGGTCAAGTCACAGCTACAAGACATGCACACAGCTGTCTAAAGAGCGGATCCTTTGATGGCTCCAGGCTGGTTGATTCTGTAGGTCTCAGTGTCCGGGTCTGCGGAGTAAGGTCAGGGTGGTGGAAGAGGCAAGGGGGTCAGCCAGTGCCAATGCAGAGAGGGTCAGTGAGCCCAGCTAAGAAGCTGTTCCCCACACTGAGACCACTTACTTATATGAAATATCAGGGTTTGCCCTGGATGCTGGGCACAGAGGGAGGAGCCCTCGGCCCTGTCCTTCATAAGCTAACAGCCTTCCTGCACCTCACTCTTTTCTGTACCCCAAGTACATAATAACAGCAACAGTAAATGCATATCATTTGCTGTAAACCGAGCCCCACTTTTTGGTATAATCTCAGTTGGTCAGACAGCCACCCTATGAGGAGGTACAGTTAAGGTCCACATGTAATAAATGAGGAAACTGAGGCAGAAGACATTCCATACCTAGAAAAGCAGTGGGATGAGATGGGTGTGAGTGAGAAGCAGGAATTTTAGTTCCAGTCTTGGCTCAGCCACAGAGGTTCTGTGTGAGCCAGGAAGGCTCTCTCTGGACCTCAGCTTTCCTGCCTGTAAAAGGAATGACGCTCCATGAGCCAGAAGGTTCTGAGCAGGGGTTCTTGAACTTTGCTGCCCAACAGAAACACCTGGGATCTTCCAAAACTCTGATACCCTCATCAGATCACAGGTCAGTTAAGTCAGGAAGTCTGGGCATGAGAGCCAGGAATCTGCAATTTTTTGTTTCGCTTCATTTTTAAGTCATCAGGTGATTCCTACTTGCAGCCAAGTCTGGGGACAAGGATGGTGATTTCCTGGCATCCTGTGAGAGCGCAAAAGTATGGCCTCATACAGAATGAAGACTGAGCCGCAATTAAATATCCAGAATGGTCAAATCCATAGAGACAGAAAGCAGATTAGTGGCTGCTGGGGGCTGGGAGGAGGGGGGAATGGACTGTTCACTGGGTCCGAGTTTCTAAAAGGAAATGGAAATGTTCCGGCTCTAGATCCAGGTGGTGTTTGCACAACATTGTGAAGAGACTAAATGCCACTGAATTGCACACTTCAAAATGCTAAGTTTTGTAATTATATTTTACCACACACACACAAAAGGTTGAAAATGAATACAAATTCAATTAAGAACATGGTGTGTCTCTCAGAAGGTCAGAACTTTGTGGGCAAGCAAGGGAAGGAACAAGGTCAGAGCTGTCTCTGGAGGCAGACCTGAGTTCAAATCCCTAGTCTGCGACTTGCTAAGTGGATGCTGTGTGACTCTGAACAAGTGACCTCACCTCTCTGATGCTCTTTCCGGCCTCCTCTGTAAAATGGAGGTAAGAAAACTACTGACCTCAGAGAGCTATGCTAAGGCTCGAATGGGACATGTACACAACATATTGCTTGATGAATGAAAATTATTATTACTCAGAATCACAGGAAAGCAGTTCAGGAATTTGGCAGAAACAGAGAATGCTGGGGCCCAGAGAGGGAAGGGACTTGAGCAGAGTCACCCAGTGGGGAAGAGAGCCAAGGAGCACGGGCATCCAGGTGCCCGCCTGGCCACCTCCCTCCACCCGCGGGGCCAGGGAGCCTGACTCACCTGGTCCCCAGGCGCGGGGCGGGGCTTCCGGCTCTCACCTGGCGCTGCAGGCGGCCCCCACCCGCCACCCGCCTTTCATCTCCCCTCCTCGTGGCTCCGGGCGCCGCTTTCCCAATTGCCCAGGTGACGCCAGAGCCCGGGCTCTTGGCTTCCGCGGGGGGCGGGGCGGGCAGGTGAGGCCGCCACCAGGTGAGGCCGCCCCGCGGGAGGCCCTCCCACCGCACCTCCTCGCCTCCTCCCGGTCTGTGGCGACATCTGCTGGCGGTCCCCGGAGGGACACAACCTCTGCTCTGATTTCTGCTTCAAATCAGATTCAGTTCAGTTCAGTCTCTCAGTCTTGTCCGACTCCTCGCGACCCCATGAATGGGAGCAGGCCAGGCCTCCCTGTCCATCACCAACTCCCGGAGTTCTCCCAGCCTCATGTGCCTCGAGTCGGTGATGCCATCCAGCCATCTCATCCTCGGTCGTCCCCTTCTCCTCCTGCCCCCAATCCCTCCCAGCATCCGGGTCTTTTCCAATGAATCAGCTCTTCACATGAGGTGGCCAAAGTATTGGAGTTTCAGCCTCAGCATCAGTTCTTCCAATGAACACCCAGGACTGATCTTTAGAATGGACTGGTTGGATCTCCTTGCAGTCCAAGGGACTCTCAAGAGTCTTCTCCAACACCACAGTTCAAAAGCATCAATTCTTTGGCGCTCAGCTTTCTCACAGTAATCCGCATTAATCCCTGAGCACCTCCTAGGGGCCCAGTACAGTGTTAGGTGTCCGGGATTCGCACCATCCCATGTCGCCAGGAATCTCAGACTACCTGAAAGCTCAGGTGCAGAGAAGACAAAGAAAAACTCGCAAGTTGCAATCATTCTTTGCTCAGATACAGAATAACTTTAGTTGGGGAGGTGCCAGACCATCCTCTCTGAGGAGATGTCCGTGGGAAGGCTTAAAAGAAACCCAGAAAATCTCAGGGAAAGGAAGTGAAAGTAGTCCAGGCATAGGAAGGCACCTGGCCTTTTACAGGTGAAAAGCCCAGAGGCTGGAACACCATGGCTGTGGTGTGAAGTAGGCAGAGATCAGATGAGACCTTCTATCTACACTCTCAGTGTTCCCACGGGAAAACTAGGGCCTGGGAAAAGGACTTTCCCTCTTAACAGAGTGAGGCAGTGACAGCCAAGCCTGGAGGACTCTTAGCTCAGAGTTCTCTCTAGGCTCCACCACCCTCTCCAGCCTGGACTGCTATTGGTATCCAAGAATCCATTCAAACATTTCTTGAGCAGTTATTTGTGTACCAAAGACTGTGCTAAGCATTAAGAACAAAGTGGTAAATGAGACATATTCCTTGAGATCCTCCTAATCTAGTGACGGCATCAAACCTGTCTAGGATGGTTAGACAAGGTTCTCCCTCCCCTACAACATACAAACCCAAAGGAATGAATCTCTAATGGTAGAAATCTGGGACAAGGAAAGGCCAGTAGAGGAGGTATCTAGGCACTCTCTAAAGCATACCGTAGGAACAAATCATTTTAATCAATCCCTAGCCCCAGGTTTTTTGTTTGTTTTTGGCAGAAGGGATACAGTAGGTCAGAGAGGGATGGAGTCAGGATACACAGCTGGACCTCTTTTGAGATCAAAATCCTTGTGGTAGATTCAGCTCAGGGAATGTGTTAGTAATAGGAATTCACCCCCCAGGTTCCCAGAGGAGAGAACCTGTGCTCAGAAATCTGCAAGAGGGTCCTTATTACATACTGGGTGGTCAGGCTGATGGGCTAGTGTGACCCACTAGCCCTCCTCTTCATCATCATCATCTGGAATTATCATCATTGGCACTATTGAGAATTTACTCCCAACCAGCTTCCAGTCCTTGATTTATTAAACCAAAGAAGGTTTATTAATCACCACTGCTGTCCCAGCATTCATTTGGGGTTGGGACAGACTTAGGTGAAAGCCACCTTTGAACAGCTCACAGAAGAGGCAGGTTGGTGTTTAAGCAAATTGTTTCAACCTGGTGTGATAAAGTGATTGCAACAGTGATAATTTCCACTTGGGAGGAAGAACAGAAGGCCGTGGATTCACCCTGCCTGGAGAGGTCTTAAGAGGGAAGTTCTACTGAACCTTGAAAACCTTCATCTGAATCTCCAGTCTCAGAGTGTGATCCTGAAGCAGCAGCATTTTCACCACTCAGGGACTTTGTTAAAACTGCAGATTCTGAATCTGGAACTTTGGGGTGGGTCCCAGTGATCTGTGTTTTAGCAGCCCTGAAGGTGATTTTGATGCTCCTTGAAGACAGAACCTCTGTGTGAGGCAGAAAGACGCAGCATGCATGCATGCTCAGTTGCTTCAGTTATGTCCGACTCTTTGCGACCCTACGGACTGTAGCCTACCAGGCTCCTTTGTCCATGGGATTCTCCAGGCAAGAAAGAATACTGGTGTTGGTTGCCATGCCCTCCTCCAGGGGCTCTTCCCGACCCGGGGATCACACTCACATCTGCCTGTGTCTTCTGCATTGCAGGCAAATTCTTTACCCACTGAGCTGCCTGGGAACCCCAAAAAGAGGCAGAGGAGCTTATAAATCGGTGTCTCCAACAAGGGAACAAGGGTACTAAAGTTGAAATTCCTGATTTTTTATTTTCCCCCAGCTTTTACATTCCTTTTTATTTTGTCTCAGAATATTGTCTCATCTTAATTCTACACGTGTATCTGTTCTCATAGACTGTCAGGAGCACACCAAAAAGAACAAGTGTGGTCAAATAGGGGACTGAATGACCAGTCATTAACTTGGGACACTCCTGTCACAGCGCTGAAATGATCACATCCCATAAGACCTTTAAGTCATGGGCAAACCAGGACAGTTGGTCACCTTAAGTAGGCATTTACACCTGTGCCTTACTGTGACTAAATATCAAACAACCTAAACGCTGAGAGTATTGAATGATAATGTCGGCAACCTTTTTACACCAGTCCTAATCCCAAGTTCAATTTTGTCATCTTCATCATAATCATCTTCATGGCTTCTGATCCACTTTAACGAAACTCAGAGGCAAAATGTTACACTTTATTTTTATGACTCAGAAGTATCCTGAAAACTTGACCGTAAGGTCGAAAATGCACCCTCTATGGTAGAGCGATTCTGCTTTTAGGAGAAACTTCTAGAGAAATTAGGTGGAAGAAAAGTTGTTATGTGGGTAGTCAGTGTCTTGAGAGATCCTTTTGCACTGAGATATGGAAACAATGTAAGTTATCATCAGGAGAATGGACCATCACACGGTACCAAAAAACAAATGAATCAAAGCTGTATGTATTTTAATTCAGCAGGACCCTAGGGGGCAATCCCAGGACAGACCCCTCCCCCAAACCCTCTGCTTTAGCTCCTCTCTGAATTACCTGCACAACAGTACCTGATGCCTGTTTCCTGGGGAGTTTTTCATCTCCTAAAACCCGTCACCAAATGGAAGAAATTAAGGACTTGAAGATCACCGAGCACGTAGCCCTCGACCTTCTGGCCCTTCAGGACTGATCACGATCAGCCAATCAGAGAATTGTCAGGAGCTGATCAAGTACCCTGGGACGCCCCTCCCTCACCTGGTCTTTTTTAAATGATTTGCTGGAAGCCTGGAGCTCGAGGAGCTCGGGGGTGGGTTTTAGCACGAGCCACCTGTCCTCCTTGCATTTACCGTAAAGCTGTACTTTCCTTCACTACCACCAGGTGTCCACGGCTTGGCTTTTACTGCGCGTGAGCGAGGAATCCGTGGAGGCCAGTCTCGCGTGGATTGCTCGCGCGTGGACGCCTCGCCTGTGACGTGTCAGAACCCGCGGCGGCGGCGGCGGCGGCTCCCGGGACCTAGCCAGCGGCTGCCCGAGAACCTTTGCCTCCGAGTCACCCCCAGAACTGGCCGGCGGGCGTCCCTGGCCCTTGGCACTGCGGAGTTTAGAGGTGATGGAGATGAGGCCCTCGTAGTGGCCCACCGAGACGTCTTTGGTGAGTAATGGAGCTCGAGTGTGATGACGCCCGGGTACCCAGCGCCATAACGTTGGTCTTGCCTGAGGTAGAACTTTACTTGGGTTTTCTCCCCCCTGGACCCCCCTTGGGCTTTCCTTCAGCCTCATCTCTGATGGGACTGAGGTTCTACCTCTCTGAGGCTAGGAAACTTTGACCCTGAGAGACAGACCGTTTGGCATTGCGGTAGATTTCACAACATCTGCGGTGAAGAGTTAATTATGGGTATTCAGATCTGTTTTCCATCTTAAAATCCCCCTACGGGTGAGTTTTGCGAAACTGGGAGAACTTCAGCTATGTTATCAGAAATGAAAGAAAGTGATGTTTTTGTTGTCAGCACTGTGGGTCTCAGTTCTCCTTGAGGTCTGGAGAACAGAGGCTTCAGCGGTTCTGCTATCCTATCAAAGTGAGCATTTTCCATTGCTTTGGCTTTTATTAATATCTCAGGGGGAAAGAGGGGGTGTGTTTCCGTACCCCCAAATCCTGTTCTCTTCCTGGTTTTGCTGAAAGTGAGGCATGTGATTCTGAGCAAATGATAGATATATTCTTTTCTATAACTGTTGTTTGTTTCAACTGAATGGGGTGTTTGGCAACTGGGGGAGAACGATTCTGAAAATGGTCAAGGTGGCCGGACAGTTTGCAAGGAGGAAGCTACATTTCTCTTGTGTCTTTGAGATGAATATATTGACCTGGAACCTCAGGAACTTACCTAGTAATCCGTGTTCCTGAGGCTGAGGAAAAATATATATTTTAAACTCAAGCAGAAAAATTGAAATCCCTGGTTCTGTCTTTATGTATTTGTAAAAACTAACTTATAAAAGTGCTCTGTTTGAGTTAAAAGTAAATGCTTACAAAATAAATACTTCTAAGTATAAAAGATACTAGCCAGATGAATTGCAGATTCACTTGGTCTAGGAAATATGTAATATCTAATTAATATCTGGTATTGTTGCTTCTTCACCTTTTGGCTAAGATCTAGTGTAATATCTGGTATTGAAGTTAGTATAGAAGTTTGGTAGAATCAATACAGGCATATATTTTGTTGTACCTCAGGTTACTGAAGATCTATAAATTTGTTACTTTTGTTGCAATTTGTCAGCAGGAAGAAACATTTAATTACCTTGAAAGTGAAAGTGAAGTCCCTTAGTCGAGTCTGACTCTTTGTGACCCCATGGGCTGTAACCTACCAGGCTCCTCTGTCCATGGAATTTTCCAGGCAATAGTACTGGAGTGGATTGCCATTTCCTTCTCCAGGGGATCTTCCCAACCCAGGGATCGAACCTGGGTCTCCCGCATGGTAGACAGACGCTTTACCGTCTGAGCCACCTTGTATGATGAAATTCTTATATGTAAATTACATGCAAATAAAACAACAGCTTTTGGGTGAACTTTTACAAATAATTGTTTTAGAAATGTCTACCTAAAAATGATTTCGCTAGATAATGTGGTAACTTGAAATTTAAGAGTTGTGCTAAATTAAGTTAAATAATGGAAGTTTATTTTATAGTTAAGTCATTAGCAAGCAAAATTAATGAAACATTAATAACTGGATGTTGGCTTCCCTTTACAGAGAAACTAAATGTGTTTAGGACTATTACTAAATGGTGCCACTGAGATGTTTTCTATTAAAAGCACATGTTTTTAGAAATTATTATTGGTATTTATGTTTGCCAAACTACAGAATGTTAATATAAACATTTATAAATACATCTTGGTTTTCACTAGAGATTAAGGCTTTTAAGAGTTAAAGATTCTAATTTAAATATGTAATTAAAGTGGTTAGAATAATAAAGGAAACACTTCAGTATACAGTAGGAAAATAGGATATATGTTTTAAGTAAAAGAAGGTATGAGGAAAGGAATTGCATCCTGTTAAGAAAAAGAAAGGGATTTGGTTCTGGAGCTGGTTGTTTCTTGATGGGGAAAAAAAGGACAAAGCTAAGATGGATACAGAAAGCTCTGGAAGGTTTGTGGAAAGGGAGTCCTGATAAGGAGTTTTGTGAATGGTCAGGCTGAGATTATATTAAACTTAGTAAATGGATTTTATTAAAAGTAGGCTGGTACAGGACTAGATTTTGTTCCTCTCTTGAGAGAACAAGTTTACTTGGAATGCTGATTTTGATAACGGATTGTGTGAATTTCCTTGCCTTTAAGTGATCTGTATTTGCTTTTTTTAAATTGAAGAATAGTTGATTTACGATGTTGTTAGTTTCTGGTGTATAGCAAAGTAATTCAATTTTGTGTATATATACACACACAGAAACATATACACATATATCTTTTTCATATTCTTTTCCAAAGGTTTGTTACAGGATATTGAGTTTAATTCCTTGGGCTATACAGTAGGACCTTGTTGTTTATATACTAGTATCTGTTTATATGTAGCTTGTATTTGCTAATCTCAAACTCCTAATTTATCCCTCCCATCACCCCCTTTCCCCTTTGCTATCCATAAATTGGTTTTCTATGTCTGAGTCTGTTTTGGTGGTAAATAAGCGCATTTGTATCATATTTTAGATTCCACATATAAGTGATACGGTATTTGTCTTTCTTTTTCTGACTTCACTTAGGTCCATTCATGTTGCTACAAATGGCATGATTTCATTTTTATGGCTGAGTAGTACCCTTTTATATATATATATATATATATAAAATATATATACACACATCACAGCCCCTTTATCCATTAAATTGTTAATGGACCTTTAGATTTCTTCCTTGCCTTGGCTATTGTAAAGAGTGCTGCTGTGAACATTGTGGTGCATGTATCTTTTTGAATTAGTTTTCTCCAGGTATCTACACAGGCATGGGATTGCAGAATCATATAGTATTTTTATTTTTCTATTTTTAGTTTTTAAAGGAACCTCTATACTGTTTTCCCTAATGAATCAATTTTCACTCCCAACAATGTACAAGGATTCCCTTTGCTATATACACCCTCTCCAGCATTTGTTATTTGTAAACTTTATGATGATGGCCATTCTGACCAGTGTGACATGATAACCTCATTATAGTTTCGATTTGCATTTCTCTCAGTGACGCTGAGTGTCTTTGCATGTTCCTATTGGCCATGTCTTCTTTGGAGAAACATCTATTCAATCTTCTGCCTATTTTTTATTGGGTTTTTTGCTTCTTCTTATTGAGTTATATGAGCTATTTCTGTATTTCAGAAGTTAAGCCCTTGTCAGTTGCATTATTTGCAAATATTTTCTCCCATAGACTATTTCATTTTGTTTATGGTTTCCTTTGCTGTTCAAAACCTTAAAAGTTTGATTAGGTCCTGTTTGGTTTTGTTTGCTTTTATTTCTGTTGCCTTAGAGACGGGCCTAAGAAAACACTGCTGCAGTCTGTGTCAATGTTTTGCCTGTGCTCTCTCCTAGGAGTTCTATGGTGTCCTGCCTTAGTTTTAAAGCCATTTGGAGTTTATTTGGGGGTTCGGTGTGAGGTTGTGTTCTAACTTCATTGATTTACATGTGACTGGCCAGCTTTCCCAACACCACTTGCTGAAGAGACTGTCTTTTCTCTGTTGTATATTGTTGCCCTTTGTTGAAGATTGACCATAGATGTGCTGACTTATTTCTGGGCTCTCTATTCTGTTCTGTTGAGCTACATGTCTGTTTTTGTGCCCAAAATACCATGTTGTTTTGATTACTGTTGCTCTGTAGTATTGTCTGAAATCTGGAGAGTTATGCCTACAACTTTGTTCTTTTTCCTGAGGATTGGTTTGGCACTTCTGGGTCTTTTACAGTTCCATATAAATTTTAGGATTATTCTATTTCTGTGAAAAATGTCATGGGGAATTTAATAGGGATTGCATTAAGTCTGTAGTTTGATTTGGGTTGTGTGGCCATTTTAATAATGTTAATTCTTCTAGTCCAAGAGTACGGGATACATCTCCATTTCTTTGCATCATCTTCAGTTCCCTTTATCAGTGTTTTTCTTCTAATTCTCGGCATGTAAGTCTTTCATCTCCTTGGTCAGGTTTATTCCTAAGTATTTGTATGCAATTTTAAAAAGAATTCTTCTAAATTGGAGTATGGTTGCTTTACAATGTTGTGTTAGTTTCTGCTGTACAGCAGTGAATCAGCTATATAAATCCCCCTTTCTCAATATCCTTCCCATTTAGGTCATGACAGTGCATTGAGTAGAGGTCCCTGGTTCTTACTTGTTATCTATTTTATACATGGTTGTATACATATGTCAATCCCAATCTCCCAATTCATCCCACCCGCCTTTCCCCCTTGAGAGCCATACATTTGCTTTATACATCTGTTTCTACTCTGCTTTGTAAATAAGATCGTCTATACCAATTTTTTTCAGATTCCACATATATGCAGTAATACGATACTTGTTTTTCTCTTTCGGACTTCACCCTGGATGCCAGTCTATCTATATCTCTACAAATGACCCAATTTCATTCCTTTTTATGGCTGAGTAATAATATCCCATTATATATATATATGCACCACATCTTCTTTCTCCATTCCTCTGTTGATGGACATTTAGGTTGTTTCCATGTTCTAGTTACTGTAAGTAGTGTTGCAGTGAACATTGGGGTGCATATCTTTTTGAATTAATGGTTTTCTCTCAGTATATGCCTAGTAATGGGATTGCTGGGTCAGATGATAGTTCTATTTTTAGTTTTTTTAAGGAACCTCCGTATTCTTCTCCATGATGGCTGTATCAAATTACATTCCCACCAACAGTACAAGAGGGCTCCCTTTTCTCCACACCCTCTCCAGCATTTATTGTTTGTAGATCTTGTGATGATGGCCAGCCTGACCAGTGTGAGGCGATATCTCACTATAGTTTTGTTTTGCATTTCTCTAGTAATTAGTAATGTTGAGCTTCTTTTCATGTGCTTTTTGGCCATCTGTATGTCTTCTTTGGGAAAATGTCTATTTGGGTCTTCCACCCAGTTTTTGATTGAGTTGTTTTTTTTATATTGAGCTATTTGTATATTTTGGAGATTAACCCTGTTTCAGTTGCTTCGTTTGCAAGTATTTTCTCCCATTCTGCGTGTTCTCTTTTTGTTTATGATTTCCCTTGCTGCTCAAAAAGCTTTTAATTTTAGTTAGGCCCCATTTGTTTGTTTTTATTTTTATTCTCATTACTCTAGGACAACAGTCCCCAACTTTTTTGGCACCAGGGACTGGTGTAATGGAAGCAATTTTTCCGTGGACTGGGGAGGATGGTTCTAGTTTTACCTGCCGTTCAACTTCTGCAGCCCAGTTCCCCTAACACCCGGTGTTGGGGACCCCTCCTGTAGGAGATGAGTCAAAGAGCTTGCTGAAATTCATGTCAAAGTGTGTTCTGCCTGTTTTCCTCTAAGACTTTTATAGTGTCTGGCCTTACATTTAGGTCTTTAATCCATTTTGAGTTTATTTTTGTGTATGGTGTTAGAGTGTTCTAATTTCATTATTTTATATGTAGCTATCTAATTTTCCCAACACCATTTATTAAAGGAAACTGTCTTTTCTCCATTTGTGTATTCTAGCCTTCTTTGTCATAGATTAGGTGACCATAGGTTTGTGGGTTTATTTCTGGACTTTGTATCCTGTTCCATTGATCCACATTTCTGTTTTTGTACAGAAATATAGTACAGTCTGAAGTCAAGAAATAGTCTGAGGTCAGGGAGCCTGATTCCTGCAGCTCCATTTTTTTGGTTTTTTCTCAAGATTGCTTTTGTTATTTGAGGTTTTTTTTGTGTTCCATACAAATAGTAAAATTTTTTGCTCTAGTACTGTGAAAAAATGCCATTAGTCATTAGTAATTTGATAAGGGGGCTTCCCAGGTGGTTTGGTGGTAAAGAATCCACCCTCCAATGCAATAGACTTGGGTTCAATCCCCGGGTCAGAAAGATCCCCTGGAAAAGGAAATGGTAACTCACTCCTGCATTCTTGCCTGGGAAATCCCATGGACAGAGGAACCTGATGGGCCACAATCCATAGGGTCACAAAGAGTCGAACACAAATTTTTAGCCACTAGACAACAATAACAATTTGATATGGATTGCATTGAATCTGTAAATTGCTTTGGGTAGTATAGTCACTTTCACAATATTGATATCTATTTTTATTGTCTTTGATTTCTCTCATCATATCTTAGTTTTCTGTGTACAGGTCTTTTGCCTCTTTAGGTTTATTCCTAGGTATTTTATTCTAATGGTAAATGAGATGGTTTCCTTAATTTCTCTTTCTGATCTTTCATTATTAGTGTATAGGAATGCAAGAGATTTCTGTGTATTAATTTTGTATCTTGAGATTTTACTAAATTCATTGATTAGCTCTAGTAGTTTTCTGATGGCATCTTTAGGATTTTCTATTAGGTTGGTACAAAAATAATTGCAGTTTCAGACCATAAATTTTAAGTCGTCATAACTAGGCCCAAACACGTCTTTATTAATCAAGATAGGAACCATTACAATTAACACATTTTGCCAACAAGAAATAAGACTTCTCATTCCTGCAGCATAAAAGTCCATGCTTCGGGATTCGATGAACTCTTGGTTGGTTGTGGAAGCATTTTTCCTGAAAAAAGTTGTCAAGATTCTTGTAGAAGTGGTAATCGGTTGGTGAGAGGTCAGTTGAATATGATAGATGAGGCAAAACATCATAGCCTAATTTGTTCAACTTTTGGAAAGTTGTTGCACGACGTGTGGTCAGGTGTTGTGGTGGAGAAGAATTGAGCCCTTTCTGTTGACCAGTGTTGCCTGCAGACCTTGCAGTTTTCAGTGCCTCTCATTGATTTGCTGAGTATACTTCTCTCAGCTGTAATGGTTTCACTGGGATTTAGAAAACTGTAGGATCACACTACCAGTTACCATGACCTTTTCTTGGTGCAAGTTTGGCTTTGGGAAGTGCTTTGGAGCTTATTGTCAGTCCAGCTACTGAGCTGGTCATTGCCGGTTGTGATATAAAACCCACTTTTCATCACAATCCGATCAAGAAATGGTTTGTTGTTGTATAGAATAAAAGAAGATGACATTTCAAAATGATGATTTTTTTTGAATAGCATTTGGCTCATCAAGCTTTTTCAACTTTCCAGTTTGCTTCCGATGTTGAACAACCATAGAATGGTTGATGTTGATTTCTTTGACAACTTCTCGTGTAGTTGTAAGAGGATCAGCTTCCATGATTGCTTTCAGTTGGTCATTTCCACCTTCCCATGGCCAGCCTCTATGCTGCTCATCTTCAAGGCTCTTGTCTCCCTTGCAAAACTTCTTGAACCACCACTGCACTGTATGTTCCTTAGCAGTTCTGGGCCAAATGCATTGTTGATGTTGCAAGTTGTCTCTGCTGCTTTACAACCCATTTTGAACTAAATAAGAAAATTTATTTTTATCTAACATCATTTCTATAGTCTAAAATAAATATGAAATAAACAGCAAGTAGTAAGTCTTTAGCAAAAAACATAAAGCAAGAAATGTGCATTAAAATGATATGTAACATTACCATATTTATTGAGAATGTGTTCCAATATCAAGAGCAAATTTCAACAAAAACCACAGTTATGTTTGCACCAACCTAATAGGTATAATATCATGTTATCTGCACTTCTTCAGTGCTAGTTTGGATTCCTTTTATTTCTGTTTCTTCTCAGATTGCCATGGGTAGGGCTTCCAAAACTATGGTGAATAATAGTGGCTAGAGTGGGCATCTTTGTCTTTTTTCTGATTTTAGAGGAAATGCTTTCAGTTTTTCACCATGAGAATAATGTATGTTGTGGGTTTGTCATATATGGCCTTTATTATGTTGAGGTAGTTTCCCTCTATACCCACTTTCTAGACTTTTTTTTAATCATAAATCAGTGAATTTTGTTGAAAGCTTTTTATGCATCTATTGAGGTGATCATATGGTTTTTATTCTTCAGTTTGTTAATAGGGTGTATGACATTGCTATTGTGTACATTGAAGAATCCTTGCATCCCTGGGATAAATCCCACTTGATGTATGATTCTTTTAATGTGTTGGTGGATTCTGTTTGCTAGTATTTTCATGAGGATTTTTGCATCTCTTTTCATCAGTGATACTGGCCTGAAATTTTCTTTGTAATATCTTTGTCTGGTTTTGGTATCAGGGTAATGGTGGCCTCATATGAGTTTGAGAGTGTTCCTCCCTCTGCAATTCTTTGGAAGAGTTTGAGAAGGACAGGTGTTAGGTCTTCTCTAAATGATAGAATTTTCCTGTGAAACCATCTGGTCCTGGACTTTTGTTTGTTGGAAGATTTTTAATCACAGTTTCCATTTCATTACTTGTGATTGATCTGTTCATATTTTCTGTTTCTTTCTGATTCAGTCTTAGAAGGTTGTACCTTTCTAAGAGTTTGTCCATTTCTTCCAGGATGTCCATTTTATTGGCATACAGTTGCTCGTGGTAGTCTCTTATCCTGTGTAAAAGGGATTTTTTTTTACCTTTTTATTTTATGTTATTTCATTGTTAGTGTAAAGGAATGCAAAAGATTTCTTTATGTTAATCTTGTATCCTGCTGCTTTGCTGAATTCATTTATTTTAGTAGTTTTTGTATGGAGTCTTTAGGGTTTTCTGTATATAGTATTGTGTTATCTGCATATGATGAAAATTTTACCTCTTCCATTCCAATTTGCAGTCCTTTTTATTTCTTCTTGTTGTCTGATTACTGTGCCTAGGACTTCCAATACTATGTTGAATAGAGGTGGTGAGAGTGTACATACTACTCTTTTTCCAGATTTTACCAGGAAGGCTTTCAGCTTTTCACCATTGAGCATGTGGGTTTGTCATAAAAACTTATCATGTTGAAATATGTTCCCTCAATACTCACTTCTGGTAAGAGTTTTTATCATGAACGGGTGTTGGATTTTATCAAATGCTTTTTCTGCATCTAGTGAGATGATCAAGTGGTTTTTGTCTTTCCTTTGTTCATGTGGTTTATCACATTGATTTGCACATGTTGAACAATCCTTGTGACCCTGGGATGAATCTAACTTGATTGTATGACTTTTACTTTTATGTATTGTTGGATGTGGTTTGCTAATACTTACTTGAGATTTTTGCATCTATATTCATCAAAGACATTGGCCTGTAATTTTCTGTTTGGGTAATATCTTTGGTGTTAGTATCAGGATGATGGTGGCTTCATAGAATGACTTTTGGAGTGTTCCCTCCTCTTTAAGCTTTTGGAAGAGTTTGAAAGGATCAGTGTAAATTGTTTATGTTTGGTAGAATTCCCCAGTAAAGCCACCTGGTCTTGGACTTTTCTTTAACAGATCCTCTTTCACGTCTAGTAATTGGTCTGTTCAAATTATCTGTTTTTCTTCTTTCAGTTTTTGGTTGTATGTTTCTAAGAAATATTTCCATTTCTTCTAGGTTGTCCAATTTTTCCTCATATACTTGCTCACAGTGTGGTACTTGTTATTTCTTGTCTTTCATTTCTTATTTTACTTCTTAGGGTCCTCTTGCCTCTCTTCCTGGTGAGTCTGGGCAAGGATTGTTGATTTTGTTTATCCTTTCAAATAACTAGCTCTTGGGTTTATTTCCTACTTTTTTCAGTCTTGATTTTATTTCCTCTCTGATATTTAGTATTTCCTGCCTTCTGCTGACTTTGGGTTTTGTTTCTTCTTTTAAGTGGTAGTTTAGGTTTTGGAGATTTTTCTTGCTTGCTGAGAGAGGCACATATGGGTAAGAATATCCTCTAAGGACTGCTGCTTCCAATAAATTTTGTATGGTATGTTTTCATTGTCAAATTTTTCTCAAGGTGTTTTTAAATTTTCATCTTTTACTCCCTCATTGACCCATAAAACGCTTCATTTTATAGATGAGAAAGCTGTGTCTCAGAGTGAGAGGGTTTAGCTCAGACCAGGTGCTAATACTACACTGGGAACATCATGCTGATGGATTCTGCTAAAACCTCTTCCCTAAGGTGAGAGACAACGTGCTGCACCTCCCACCTGCTGCCGCCCAAAGCCAGATGCCATGCATTGCAGGTCCCTCTTAGATTCTGGAGGCAACAAGAGCACATCTGAGTGAGCTCCTTATCCACCTACAGAGCCACTCAGAAGGCTGCCAGCGTCAGTGGGAACCAGAGCAGAGGAAGGCTCTGCAGAGCGTCCCGGCTACAGCACAAGCCGCTGACAACCAGGGTCCATGGTCCGGTGGACACACCAGTGCAGCAGTGGCTGCACAGAAGAGGGAAAGGAGGCCACCCCCTGGGTACTGTGGACTCCTTATACCACTGAACTGGCAAAGGAAACGAGTTAATTTACTGACAGTGGTTGATCCCTATTAGCAAATGAAAATTAATAGGGATCAGTTTGAAATGGGTGGCTTCAGTTCAGTGAGAGTAAGGAAGATGGTGTAACAAGGGTTTGGGTCACAGCCACCAAATAAAGAACCCCCACCAGCTGGCTGAGAGTGGAGGAAACATAGAATGAGGGGTGGAAGGGAGGATGGTAGCCTCACAACCACAATTCAGAAACAAGGATATAAAGACTTTGTATATTTTCTTTTGCTATGTTATAGGGATGTGTTTATTTTTATATACTAACAATTATCTTTTCCTCCTTCCCATTATTTTACACAACTGTTGGAAATTAAGTTTATGATTTAGCCATTAGGGACTAGAATATTCAGCAGCACTGTGACTGAATTTCAGGGGTAAAGTGTATATTATTAATCAGCATAGATTCAGTGACCCTTGAAACTGTGCATCCTGTCAATTTGGAGAAAAGAGTGAGAATTTATTTGTAAGAAGTGTGGCTGTATCTTGTTCAGATAAGAACATAAAGTTAATCAATTGTATATAAAATTGTGTAAACAGGGTACATATGGAAGCTGAATCGTGGAAGGAAGAGACTGTGCTGTTCTCAATTTATTGCCTCTAGTTGTAAATGCACCCTTTTTTTGCCTGCTCTGGAGAGGAATCTGAGCTTCTTAACCGTTTTCCTTTCCCACATGGCACAATGTTACGTGTTGCCAGCAGAGGGCGCAGGAGAGACACTGAAGGAGGAAAGGGTTCTTCTAGTGCTGATGGGCTGTTTACCAGGTTTCTCCTGCGCTCCCTCTAGTGGCTGACTGCTGCCGTGCGCAGCAGTTAGCAGCACCTAGGCTCCTTTCATCACCAACCCCATCCGCAGGGCACTTTCTGAATGGGGTGCCCCTCCAGGGAGACCCCGCCCAAAAACACCCTGGGAGGGGCGGGTTTCCACTGTGTTCCACCAGCATGGCACCCCAGCACTTCTCTGCCAGCTGGTGAACCACAGCCGTGTCCTCCCAACAAAGCCTGGATCTCAGCCCTGTTGGGGGAACTGGGTGTGGGAGTCTCTTGAGCGGTCTACCTCCGCCCTCGAGGGAGGAGCTGCTCCTTAGGGCTGCTCTTCCTGGATCTTTAGATGTCTGTACTTCTTACTCAGTTCACGCTAACAACTTAGGGCAAATTCAGACTGCCTGTGAGGAAAGGGGACTACCCGGCGCCTCTCAGGACTGTCCTCCCTCCCTTCCCCTCTCCTGTTTTCTTCACCTCTGACTATCCCCCCCCGCCCCGCCGTTTCTCACCTGTTCCTCTCTGTCCCCTTCTCCCTCCTCCCCTTCCTTGTCTTCATCACCACCCTCCCTCTCTCTTTAAAAAGTAAGCAGCTCACATTTTTGTGCACTTGAGATGACGATTGCTTCAGAGCCTGGAAGAGGACTCCTCTCCTTCCCTGTGATGTCCCACCAAGAAGGGGTGGGCAGAGGCACAGGGCGGTCACAAAGGGCTGCGTGGTCACCGCCCCAGCCAAGAGGCCCGCACAGCACTGGCATCCCTTCAGGCGCTTCCTGACACCTGCCTCTGCAAAACTCCTTCAGTGAATGTGGGCTGAAAAATCTACACAGAAAAATGAATGTATGAAATGCACAACCAGACTTAAGACGGGCTAACTCCTCTCTCTGGGCCTCAGTTTTCACATCTGTAAAATGGGGAGGACTTTCTTTTCTTCACATAATTTTATCTTTATTTTAAATATTTATTTATTTGGCTGTGCCTGGTCTTAGTTGCAGCATGTGGGATCTAGTTCCCTCACCAGGGACCAAACCTAGGTCCTCTGATTGGGAGTGCAGTGTCTTAGCCATTGGACCACCAGGGAAGTTACCTTCAGATAGCTTTATCTATTTAAAAAGGTTTGTAGAAACAGTTTCTCTGTGCCAGATACCATTCTAAGCACTGTATATTGATACATATTAATTGAATCAATATAACAAGCCAACAAGTGAGGGACTATTCTTCCCATTTTGTAAGCGTGTCTGTGACACATTAATGAGGAAACAAAACCAGTGTTTAAAAGTGTATGTGAACATGACATTTACTATTAAACCTGAAAGGGTTAAGCCCCACCTTGTTACAAATCATAACCTCGAGGATGAAGGTGTTGAGGAATGCAAACACCATCACTTTCAACCTAGGCTCTGGTGATATTTGACTATAATGTGCATACAAGCATTTTGTAATAAAACAGATATTTCCAATCTGAATAATGAATGTATGAAATGTACAAACAGACTTAAGGCTGGCCAGGTCCTCTCTCCAAGCCTCAGTATTCCCATCTGTAAAATGAAAATGACCTCTTCTTCATGTCATTTTATGTATTTAACAGAGATTTGTAGAAACAGCTTCTTTGTGCCAGGTGCCATTCTAAACACTTTGATTCGGTTAATATGTATAATCCCTACAACAAGCTAATGAAAGAGGGGCTGCTATTCTTCCCATTTTATAGATGGAGGAACTGAGGCACAGAGAGATTGAGTGACTTGGCCAAGCTTACCTAGCTAATAAATGCCAGAGCTAGGATATGAACTCAAGCAGTCAGGCTCCAGAGCCTTGCTTCTTTACAATCATACAGTGTAGCAAAGAGTCAGTGAGAATGTTCGTGAAATGCTTTTCATGTAGTGTGTCACCTGATACTTGTGGAAGGTGAGAAGTGCTTCTCAGACTCTGCCTGCAGCGTGTGCTCCCTACAGCCCCCTAGAGTAGTCCCTGGCCCACAGAAGCCTCAGAACCCAACTGCTGGATTAATGAATGTGCAAATGAACAAACCCACAGATGCCTGGACCATCACCTTACTTCTCTAAGCGTATTTTGCATGGCAGCATCTAGCCCAGGAGCTAGCACATAGTAAGACTAAGGGATAAATGGGTGGAGAGAGCATTTGGGACACAAGTAGGGCATCAGGAAATGACTGGATTACAGCAGGATGGTTATTCTGTTTCCTTAAAGCCACATTCTGACTCTTCTGGGAGCTCTAAGCAGGCAGGGATCCTAGCACCTAGCCCAGGGCCTGGCACACAGTAGTTGCTCGGGAATGGCTGAAGAACAAATGGCTGAGAGTAGGGCCTGAGGGAACAGGGAATCAGAGCTGGGTGAGCCTCTGTCCTGAGAGCTGAGGCAGGATGACCCCAAGGTGCCAGTCTGCAGCCTCCATGGGCAGCTCAGCATGGCGCCTGGCCATGCGTGCCCTGGGGGAGAGGAGGCAGGCTCTGCTCTGTGAGGGAAGGAACATGGAGAGGAAGGAGCCGAGGGGGTGGCAAGAGCCCGAGCCCAAGCAGAGCTGGGAAGAAGCCTGCTGGCTGTCACCTGTGGGTCTGTGGCCAAGAAGAACTTCCCTCCCATTGTCTCCATGGGGCCCCTCCTAGGCTCCTGAAAGAACACACATGCAGCACTCCCAGAATCCTCCTCCTACACCGACAGCTCCAACATCCACCCTCTACGTAACTGCGCCCTAGGAAGAGTCTCTCCCCTCCTGAAGCCCCCAGAGACAGAATTAAAATCAAGCCAGCCTTCTCCCTGTTCACCAGGACTTGTCCACTTCCCCTCCCCTCATGGAACCAGGTCCCTTTCAGCCTCCCTCCACCTCCTGCCCTCCTGGAGAGCAGACTCCCATAACTCATTCTCACAAACGTCCCCATGCTGCCAAGAATGTGAGTCTCTAATTGTGCGGTTCTAGGCATGTCCATTAGAGCTGGGCTGTTAATTGTGCTGTTCCAATGTCTTCCGTGTTCTTACTTCCTTATTACACAGCTGTCAACTGCTGAGAGGCCTGTGAAAATCTTCCACCGTCATTGTGCCCTGGGGCCATGTGACATGCACCCAGGTTTGAAATGATTACAGCTTCCAGTGAATTGAGTCTTAACATTACATTGTAAGCCTCTTCTTTTCTGACAGTGTTCTTTGCCATAAAGTCTATTTAGCTGGATGTGAATATAGTCATATAAGCTTGCTAGTCTTTGCCAGGCATGTGTGTATTATGTACATTATCCTTGAACTTTGATGTGCCTTGTAGGCTTAGCTGCATCTTCTATAAACAGTTTATAGCTGACTTTTACTTTTGTTCTCCAATAAGATATGGCTTCTTATTGCTATTCCTAATATACTTAGATTTATTGTAATTGCTGATATATTTTAATCTATATCTACCATCTTCTGTTTGCACTTTTTCCTATTTTTCCCATGCACTTCTTTTTTTCTTTTTCTGTCTTCAACTTGATTGACAGTTTTCTGTGTTCCTTTTATTTTTCATGTTGGAAGCTGTACGTTCTGGCCCTTTACTGTTGATTTTTAATTTTTCTCCATGGCTTCTAGCTAATTGTGGGTAACTGAGTTAATATCTATACCTTCCCCTCTAGCAATACAAAGATTTAGATCACTTTTATTCAGATTATCCTGGGGAAGGTTTTATTTCCAAATGGTTTTATAACCTCAAAATACTCTATCATTGTTTTTTTATAATTTGTACATTTTGATTTACCCATATTTATGGATTTCTCTTCACGTCTTCTTGCTATGGTCCATGCTTCCTCCTGCATTTGTTTTCCTTATTCCTAAAGGATGTGCCTCAGTAATTATTTTTGTGTTTCAGGTAATGATTAAAACTATCCTTTTGTCTGTTTGAAAATATCTACTTCAGCTCTCATTCTTCACTTGATAGTTTCACTAGGTATAGAGTTCTGGGTTGTCAGTTACTACATTCTCAGCACTTTGCAAACGACTTTTATCCTCTGTTGTTGCTATTGAGACGTGTGATGTCAGGACTTCCTTGCCAATCTTGGTTCAATTAGGGTTGTCTCTTTTGCTCTGTGTTCTGCAGTTGTATTATGATGTGGATTTATTTTTATTTATCCTTCTTGGTTTTTATATATGATCCAAAATTTCTAGGTATTTTGTAAATAGGGGGTTGAGGTTTGGTAGTTCAGAGTCTAGCGGGGGTGGAGCCAGAATCACTCTAAGGAGCCTGTGTGTCCCCAGCACTGCCTGGCCCAGAGCCCACAGGCAGGTCTGGAAGGACAAGGTGCAGTCAGAAAGATCCCAGCCTCAGCTCTCAAGGGAGCCAGACCTTCAGTTAACGCCCTGGGAGCAGGACATCAGGGTGGGAATAACTGACACAGACGAGTAAGACCACCTGATAGACAGTTATGCTTCCTCTGGAAGGGGGTTCTCCCTGACTGAGAGCAGAAAGAGGGAAGACCTCCTGCCATGAGGTGCTGAGAGAACGAGGGTGGACTAGGTGAGGACCCCCTTGGGGGAGCACACAGCCCAAGGCAGGGCTGCTCTCGTGTAGCCAGGCAGACAAGGAGACTCCAAGCGCCCGCCCCTGCAGTTGCTAGCAAACATGTACCCTAGCAGTAGGGATTTGGTGCACAGACTGCTTCTCAGCAGCAGCAATGCGCCGATGAAACACTCTGCATAGCACCAAATTGACTTCATCCTCACAGCAGGCTACTGAGCCCCCCATTTAAACACGGAGAAACTGAGGCTCAGAGGGCGAATCGTGCAGCTTCTCTGTGCCTTAGTTTCTTTTTCTGTCATGTGGGATAATAATGGTAACAACCTCTATGGGCTGGTGTGAGAATGAAATGAGGTGATGTCTATGAAGTGTGTTCTGTAGAGCAGGAGAAGATAATAGGTGTTAGTGATGAATATTACCCACCTCACTCCAGAATCCAGCCTTCTCTTGGCTCCTCCACACACTGTCCTGTATCACTGTCTTCATAACCTCTATCCCTGTATGAAATTACACCTTCACTCACTTGTGTGCCTGTTTGCTGTGTCTGCCCCATAGACTCCTTGTGCCATGGGGACAGAGCCTCAGTTCATTCACTCAATGTCCCTGACAAGGTGGCATAGATGTTTCTGAGCCTGAGAGTAACTAAACAACTGATGGAGCCTGGATTTCAAGGAATCCCCAGTTAACCTAGATCCATGGGCCAGTCACTCACTCTGACCCATAGAAAGTAGCCTCTGAAATGCACATCCCTGGTCAGCCACAGCCACACCGAGAGTCAGTGTTAACCCATGCAGCTCTCTCTCCTCCAAGGGCATCCCTGGGCTACATTTATTTTCTGCTCCTGGTACTCTCTGTTTGGATCTCTGTTTATAACACCTGTTGGCAATTATTGATTCCCTGCACAGCTGGGAAAGGTTCTCATAGGCAGAAACTAAATCAGTCATCTCTGAGTCCCTAGCACGTGCCAGGTATCTGGAAGGTATTGGAATGAAGGACAGAATATTGGATGACACCAGGAAAAGGTCACCAGCTATAAGACACCCAGTTAAAACTGACTTCTCTGGGGGCTCAGTGGTTAGGACTCCATGCTTCTGCTCCAAGGGGCATAGAGGGGAACTAAGATCCTGGGTGTGGTGTGTCACAGTTTAAAAAAGCAAATTGAATTTCAGATAAATGATGAATATTTTTAGTATCAGTATGGCCCAAGTATGGCATGGGATATACTTAAATGGAAAACCATTTTTTTGGTTCTCTGAAATTCAAATTTAACTTGATAGCGTGTATTTCCATTTGCAAATTGTAGCAATCTTATAGGAGAGGCACATGCAAGGGACAGGAAGGGGAGACAGGTCAAACGTGCCTGTGGGGCTGGGCTTGCTGGGGAGGTGGGCACAGCCGGCAATGCAGCTGCAGGATCAGTGGATTCTAAACTGTGACCTCCTAGTATCTGATCAAGAAAGGTGGCAAGGGCTTCCTTTCAACCCCTCTGCCTCTGGCCTTGGGAAGGGACAGTCAGGGCTACTCAGGGAGTGTGGCTGGGGAAGAGAAGTGGGATGTCAGGAGGATCACTCTGGAGAAGGGGGATGCTCTCATTTCCTTGTCTGGACCTCACAGCATGCCATATTCCACGTCCTCAGGAAAGGTGTGTCAGCTGCAAATACACACCCCCTAAGGCCAGCTCCACCCTGCCTTCCCCAAAGTAACAGCTTCAGGCATCAGCAGGGGTGTGACACATTGCATTTATAATGAGGAAACCTCCACACCTTACACAATTCAAAAACAAATACTCTCATACATTTCTACATATTTGGACAGATTTTCAAATTTAACTTCATTAGGTAATTTTCAAACATGCATGAAAGTAGACAGAAGAATGTAACAGTCACCCATGTATTTCTCACATGATTTCACAATTATCAAAATTTTGCCACCCTCCTTATACTGATATTTATACCTTCACCCTTCCCCCACAAGCACACACTTACTTCCTGTGTGAGTTTTCTTAAAGCAGGTCTCAGACATCATATAATTTTATGCAGTTTACAATTCTAAGGGGTTTATAAAAACACCATAGTTTCTCATGAGTGTTGTAATCCCATTTTACACATGTGCAAACTGAGGCCTAGAGAGCTGAAGTTCTTGTCCAAAGTGACAGAGAAATGGTGGGGTTGGCACCAAGCCATCAGGACCCCCAAACCTGAGACTCCCCTTCCTCCATGAGGCCCCCCAACCAGCCCTCCTACTTTCCCCCA
The DNA here is from genome assembly GCF_014754425.2 of Oryx dammah. Classification (NCBI taxonomy): domain Eukaryota; kingdom Metazoa; phylum Chordata; class Mammalia; order Artiodactyla; family Bovidae; genus Oryx; species Oryx dammah. Next base: position 58,302,533 of record NW_024070196.1, on the reverse strand, counting down.
TGGCAGGGCTCCCAAGTCAGACTTTGATTTCTGACAGGGCCAAATTCCAGGCAGAGGTCTGGCCAGCCAGCTCAGGCAAGGCGATTGATGGGGTGCTGATGATGTCAGGATTTACAGACAAGCGCCGGGCTGGCCCAGGCCAGGCTGCTGAAGGCCGATTGTCAACCGTGATGGGAACCAGACACCTCAGCCCCCTGGGGCCTGGAAGAGAAGATGCGGGGCCAGGATGGGGCCTGGGGGTTTC